>NC_051079.1:972446-1034946 GCF_004664715.2 Peromyscus leucopus | reverse complement strand
ACAGTGGCTCACAGAGAGGAAAATCCCATTTCATAGCCAATATCTTTAATTCTAATAACAGGGATGAGTTCATTAAACAAAAAGACACAGTACCCCTGAGTATTCATGTGAATGTTTCAGTTATTTATTTAAAACCAGAAGGGAAAAATGGAAGAAAATGCTTCAGTTTATTGTGAGGTTGGAAATCAAATCCAGGACCCCATACATGTAAGGCAAGTGATATATGACTGAGTTACATTCCTAACTAAGAAAGTGCTTTGATGTATGATTTTAACCTATTCATTTTTATCCCAAATCATACAACATAATCACAGTATTTTTCTATAGAGAAATGACCTATAGAGACAAAAATTGAGCCATCCCACAAAATCATACAATAGCACTTCTGACAATTTTCTTTAAAGCCATTGTATTACTGGTCTTGGCAGGCCTTAAGTAGCTCATCTTTGGCCTAATAGTGGATAAATAAATCCTTTTTATTTGGAAAAATGGTACATACCAATAAAACAATACTCTCCCAGGGCCAATATAAGATTTAAATAAAAATGATATTTAAATAACCTGTATTTCATACAACTTTCAGGTATTGGAATAAGCAAAAAAGTGAGATGAGAAATTTGGAGATTTGAGTGAAGAGGCAACTGTAGTGAGAACTCAGAGGACCAGACACTGAAATGTGGGCAGTAGAGACTGTGCTGATAAAGCTTGAAAGAAGGTTTCTGTTGGAAATTATTAAAGGCCACATGTACTACATTCTGGCAAAAAGTTTGTCTACATTTTCTGCATATTTTAAAACTGAAAGGCTGAGTTTAAAGGTGACAGACTTCTCAATTTGGCAAGGAAATTTCAAGAAGGATTAGCATTCAGGCTGTGGCATGGTTACTGCCGGCAGCTTTTAGTCAGACCTACAGTGAGAATTAAGAACAAAAAGCAGAGAAGAGCTTTTGAAAGCCTGTAGTGTGGGAAGAAAGGAACAAACTGAAGGCTATAGACAAGAAAAGCGTGTGTGTGTGTGTGTGTGTGTGTGTGTGTGTGTGTGTGTTTGTGTGTACATATGTGTGTGTGTATGTGCGTGTGTGTTTGTGTGTGTACATATGTGTGTGAGTGTGTTTGCATGTGTGTGTGTGTGCGTGTGTGAGTGCATGTGTTTTAAAAAGAGATTAGTGCCATTAAAGAGATGCCAAGCATCTAAACTACAGGAACAAGGAAGGTGCTTTAAGTGTATCTCAGGAATCAGCCACAGCCTTGCTGTGAATGTGTTGCTCTGATTTGGTTGATAAATAAAACGCTGATTGGCCAGTAGCCAGGCAGGAAGTATAGTATAGGTAGGATAAGGAGAGGGAATTCTAGAAACAGGAAGGCTGAGTCAGGAGTCGTCAGCCAGACACAGAGGAAGCAAGATGTGAAGGCAGAACTGAGAAAAGGTACCAAGCCATGTGGCTAAACATAAATAAGAATTATGGGTTAATTTAAGTGTAAGATCTAGCTAGAAAGAAGCCTGAGCAATTAGGCTATTAATTAATATAAGCCTCTGTGTGTTTATTTGGGTCTGAGAGGCTGCAGGCCCGGGTGGGACTAGAGAGCTACATACCCTATCACCACAGGCTCCAAAGTATAGAATTACAAACTCACTTAAAAGATTCATTTGTGAAGAAATTGCTTTCAGGAAGCCCTGCTCCCAGAGGGCTTCCCAGGGAAGTGTTTTTCTGGATTTTGTTGCCCAGGTACCCAGAGGCCACTGTTACCATGATTCAAGGGGTCCAGCTACCTACTACTTAAGCTAGTGGCAACTTTGTCATCCATATAGTACTGTTTGTTTAGGCATAAAGAATGCAAGGGTTACTGGGTCATAATAATTTCTACTAAGATTCCAGAGAAAAGCCTGTGGGTCTGGGCACTGGGTAGCAGTGTTGGATCCCCTGCATGGATCTTCTGAGATGATGACATATAAAGCTATCAGGGTAAAAATTCCTGGCTGCAATAGAGACAACAGAATTTTAGAAATGCCAAACACAAAGAATATATGCTAAAAACTGAAAGCATCAGGTAGACCCAGTCCACCAGAGAAGCCATGTGGTCTGCAAACACCAGGCCATAGGGCAGGGTTGCACAGACCTGTTGGAGCCGACATGGAGCTGCAGGCTCCAGTGTTTGCCCCACTGTATTTAAGTCTTTCTTTGGCCCTGTTCTTCCCCTTTAGAATAGGAATGTTCTCTCTGTGCTACTGAATATTAAAAGCATGTAATTTATTTTTATGTTAGGGGGCCCATGGCAGATCAGCTTGAATTACAATAGGGACTTTAGACTTATACTTCAGAAAAACATTAGAATTGATGCTTATGGGGACTTATGAACTGCACAAAAAGCATTTTATACTAAGAGATGGCCATGAACCTCTTGTGGGGAGAGGCCAGTGGCAGTATGTTAGGACTTGAATTTGAAATGTCCTCAATGGGTTCATGGCTTGTGGTTCCCCAGTTGGTGGCACTATTTGAGGGAGGCATGGGAACTTTGGGAAGAGAGACTTGAGTAGAGGAAGTAGGCCACACTCTCTGTTTCCTGCCTGGCCATGCAATAAACAGATCTCTTTGCCTACACATTCCTGCTGCTGTGAGAGTGTCTAACCATGAGGCCATCAATCATAGACCAAACCCTTAGGCCATGAGCCAAAATAAACCATTCTTTCCTTAAATAAAATGGTCTGGAGCAACCGGAAAGCCACATATAGAAAGATCAACTTAGAATCTCACCTCATACCATACACAAAAATTAACTCAAAATCTCTTTGACTGAACTGCAAGAGTTATAACCATGAAGTTTTCAGAAGAAACATGGAAATTTCAAGGCTTTAGGTTAGAAAAAGGTTCTTTATCTGTTCTTGAATTCTTGTCCTGATTATAACATGTGTGTTTGGGAAGGCACATGTATATAATGTAGGTAACCAAAGACACAGCCACCTCAATGGCAAAATAATCCACTAGGATTGATGACTAGAATACAAATAATCAAATGAAAATGTTGCATGAAAATATGCAGGGGATGAGCTGCAGCAAGCCAGAACTGCCAAAGCTTGGCAGGTAGAACTCAAGACAGAGCCACAGAGGTGGTAAATTAATCCCTTCCTCCAATACTGCACCAGGAGTATTCACATTTCAGGCTAAGAAACCTTGACTGCCAGCAGTCCAATTATCTATAGGGAAGTATATCTTAATCATCAGAAAAACAAGATATACCTAATGTTCACCATGATACCCTAATGCTAACAGGAAATTCTTACAGTCTATTCTAATCAGTCTGTGTCAGGAGCACACATAAATAGATCAGTATGAAAATCTTCAATATAACACCTTATAGAAAAGGATTTTCTTCTAGTAAACTATCTGGACTGCACCTAAATCTGTTAACAATGAATTTCATGGTCAAATTACCTCTTACACCCCCCCACAGGAATACTGAAATAACATTTGGCCACTTGTGTTTACTGTGAGTCAGTCAGTGACCTTCTCTCTTTCCCTTGCTTATGTCTCCTCATGGCACTGGGGAATCCTTTGCTAAAGCCTGAATCTTTGCAAAGGACTGATTTCTTTTTTCATAACAAAAATATTTTCAAAACATATTTCCTGATATGATTAAGATTATATTAGTGCTTATGACAGTTTAATATTTTTCATTATTTTGGGGGACAACTTGTTATTTATATATCTAGCCTACCTTGTAGTAAAGCTAGCACTGTTTATTGTTTTTTAATCCCTTCTATGAGTGGTTTTAAATCATGGGAGTTGTTAGTCAGTATTGGAACCCTGCCTCATAACATCTGATAAGGTTCTTAGAACATAATAAACACTTGATATGTATTTATTGGAATGAAGTAAATGTCAAATTTTAACAATATAGTTTTAATTTTTCATTTTATTATCTCCAAGGTCTAAGGGCAGATAACATACCATAAAACCCATCAAATCACTAAAATAATATTCTAGGACAGCCATGTAGGCATGTTGCTGATGTAATGAAGGCTGGCCTTTCAATGCCAAGAGCCAAATGCCAACTTTTTCTTTCTCAAATATCTTGTGATATGATATTCTTTCATTTATTTTAGAAAGAAATAGTCTGTCATCTTAGGTAATAGCTCTAGCTAAATATACTGGACAGTTTATTCAGGATCAGGCAGATTTTGCTGAATATGGGCATATAGCAAAATACATTCTGCTGAAGTTTGCCTCATTATGCTTGTGTTGCTGTTGACATATTCTAATACTCACTTCATTTTGTAAACAGTACAGTTTACTGGCTCATGAGGAGCTCACATAAAATTTGAAAGCAGCATGGTACATAGCTAATGAAGACTCCTCAGTTGTTCATTTGTTTGTTTTAAACCTGTGGTGGAGCAGACAATGGTAAAGCACATATGAAGTTTACATGGTAGATGGATAAAATGGTGCAAACAAGGGAAACTGAAAAAAAAAAATAATTCATAGACTTTTCTTCTTGCCTAAGATCTAGCTATGGCAATTCTGAGTGATTTTCTCAATCAACAGCTCATCACCCTTCAGCATGGGCCATTTGGTCCTAGCTGAAGTCTTACCCTCATCTCAGGTTCCTACCAGTGCTGCATAATTAAGAGATTTTAGAAAGCTGGCCTACTGGCCAATTTGTTCCCCATCAAATCAGCCAGCCATTCTGATGGCCCAGCTTTGACAATGTACTCAAGGTTTCAAGCACTAAGATTTTTATCTAAGGCTACTGTTTTTTTTTTTTGTTTGTTTTTGTTTTGTTTTTTTTTTGTGTGTTTTTTTTTTAGTTAATTTTGTTTTCAGCCATATTACTGAAGTTGTTTATCAGCCGTAGGAGTTCCCTGGTAGAATTTTGGGTTCACTTATGTATACTATCATATCATCTACAAATAGTGAAAGTTTGACTTCTTCCTTTCCAATTTGTATCCTCTTGGTTTCCTTTTGTTGCCTTATTGCTCTAGCTAGAACTTTGATTATTATATTGAATAGCCCTCCTATATACAAATGATAAATGGGCTGAGAAAGAAATCAGAGAAACAATACCCTTTACAATAGCCATAAATAATATAATATATATTGGGATAACTCTAACCAAACAAGTGAAAGACCTGTATGACAAGAATTTTAAGTTTTTGAAGAAAGAAACTGAAGAAAATATCAGAAAATGAAAGATTCCTATGCTCATGGATTGGTAGGATTAACATAGTAAAAATGGCACTCTTACCAAAAGCAATCTACAGATTCAATACAATCCCCATCAAAATTCCAACACAGTTCTTCACAGACCTTGAAAGAATAATACTCAACTAAATATGGAAAAAAAACCCAGATAGCTAAAACAATTCTGTATAATAAAGGAACTTCCACAGGTATCACCACCCCTGACTTCAAGCTCTAATATAGAGCTATAAAACAGCTTGGTATTGGCATAAAAACAGACAGGTGGATCAATGGAATCAAATTAAAGACCATGACATAAATTCACACACTTATAAACACCTGATTTTTGACAAAGAAGCCAAAATTATAAAATGGAAAAAAGAAAGTATCTTCAGCAAATAGTGCTGGCATAACTGGATATCAACATGTAGATGATTGCAAATAGATCCATATCTATCGCCATGCACAAAACTCAAGTCCAAGTGGATCAAAGACCTCAACATAAATCCAGTTACATTGAACCTGATAAAAGACAAAGTGGGAAATAGCATTGCATGCATTGGCACAGGAGACCACTTCCTGAATGTAATACCAGTAGCACAGACACTAAGAGAAACAATTAATAAATGGGGCCTCCTGAAACTAAAAAGCTTTTGTAAGGTGAAGGATACTGCCAAAAGACAAAACAGCAGCCTATAGAATGGGAAAATACCTTCACCAACCCCACATCTGACAGAGGGTTGATCTCCAAAATATATAAAGAATTCAAGAAACTAGACATCAAAATACCAAATAATCCAATTAAAAATGGGGTACAGATTTAAATAGAGAATTCCCAACAGAAGAATCTCAAAGGGCAGAGATACACTTAAGAATTGTTCAACATTCTTAGCTATCAGGGAAATACAAATCAAAATGACTTTGAGATATCATCTTACACCTGTCAGAATGGCTAAAATCAAACACACTAATGACAGCCTATGTTGGAGAGATTGTGGAGTAAGGGGAACACTCCTCCACTGCTGATGGACGTGCAAACTTGTACAGTCACTTTGGAAATCAGTATGGTGGTTTCTCAGAAAATTGGGACTCAATCTACCTCAAGAGCCAGTTATACCACTCTTGGGCAAACACCCAAAGGATCTCAATCATACCACAAGGACACTTGCTCAACTATGCTCATAGCAGTGTCATTCATAATAGCAAGAACCTGGAAACTACCTAGATGCCCCTCAACCAAAGAATGGATAAAGAAAATGTGGTACATTTACACAATGGAGTACTACTCAGCAGTAAAAAACAATGACATCATGAAATTTGCAGGCAAATGGATGGAACTAGTAAATATCATCCTGAGTGAGTTAACCTAAACCCAGAAAGACAAACACAGTATATACTCACTCAGTAGATATTAGATGTAAAACAAAGGATAACCAGGCTACAATCTACAGCCCCAGAGAAACCAGGTAACAAAGAGGACCCTAAGAGGGACACATGGATTTCCCTGGGAAGAAGAACAGATGAGATCTCCTGGGTAAACTGGGGGTGGGAGGTTGGTGGGGGGGAGGGGATGAGGGGATGGGAACAGGAGGTATCAGGTTGGTCGAGTTTGGGGTGGGATGGAGGGGGAGAGCAATGAAAGAGATATCTTGATAGAGGACGCCATTTTGGGGTTAGGGATAAACCTGGTACCAGGGAAACTCCCAGGAATTCACAAGGATGACCCCAGCTAAGACTTCTAGCAATAGTAGAGAGGGTGCCTGAGCTGGCCTTCTCATATAATCAGATTGGTGACTACCCTAATTGTCAACAGAGAGCCTTCATCCAGTAACTATGTTGGAAGCAGATGCAGAGATCCACAGCCAAGCACTGGGCTGAGCTCCAGGAGTTCAGTTGAAGAGAGGGAGGAGGGATTATATGAGCAAGGGGGGTCAAGATTATGACAGGGAAACCCAAGGGACAGCTGACCCGAGCTAGTGGGAGCTCATGGACTCTAGACTGACAGCTGGGGAGCCTGCGTGGGACTGAACTAGGCCCTCTGCATGTGGGTGACAGTTGTGTGGCTTAGTCTGTTTGTGGGGCCCCTGGCAGTGTGACCAGGACTTATTCCAGGTGCATGAACTGGCTTTTTGGAACCTATTCCCCATGCAAGAATGCCTCACCTAGTCTTGATGCAGGGGGAGGAGCATGGGTCTACCTCAACATGATACATTGTTAACTCCCATGGGGAGTGGATGGGACGGGGATAGACGGGAAGTTGGGGGACAGAACAGGAAGGGAGGAGGGAGGGGAAACTGGTTGGTATATAAAATAAATGAAAAAAAAAACTTAATTAAAAATATGTTCCTATCTAGTAGCATTAAAAACTAGATCCTGGATTCATCTACTGTGATACACAATCCACCCAGGAGCCTTGTTTCATATCAGCTAGTGTGCTATTATTCTCTTTAGTCAACTCAGGGGTTTTTGTTTGTTCTGTTTCTTGTTTTTCCTTTAGAGGGTCTTGTTTTCTTGATGTCCTCTATCCTCTCTGGCTCTTACACTCTTTTTGCATCCTCTTCCATGGGGTTCCCTGAACTCTGAGGGGAGGTAGTTCCATTGTCTCAGGGTTTAAATGGAAGTCTATCCTAGGATTCTATCATGGGTGTGTCCCAGTATGTGCCACCCCATAGCTGCAGTGTCTGATTCCTATATGCTCTACTGTCAGAGTCCCTGGCATCTCAGTCTATGCTTAAGCTAAATTTTCTGCCAACTGTCAGTTCCTTTCTCTATCCATTGTCTAACATTGGTAGAACTTTTTTTTTTTTAAAGATTTACTTATTTATTTTGTATACAGTATTCTGCCTGCACGCCAGAAGAGGGCACCAGATCTCATTATAGATGGTTGTGAGCCACCATGTGGTTGCTGGGAATTGAACTCAGGACCTCTGGAAGAGCAGCTAGTGTTCTTAACCTCTGAGCCATCTCTCCAGCCCATGGTTCCCCAGAGACTTATCTATCTCAGTGCAGGGTTCTAATTATAATAGTGACTCAAATGGTATCTTATTAACACTCAAATGGTATTTTATTTAAAAACATCTCACTCAAACCAGCTAAGCAAATTTAAAGATGCTTCCTAAACACACATCTATCCTTGCAATAACACGAAACTCTTTCATACCTGTCTGAGTGAAGCCTGCTTTGTATCCATTAGCTGTTCCGTTTTCTGGAGCCACAGTTGATGACACTGAAGAGATGGCTTTAGTGGAGTGACAAGCAGCAGAGGACTGTCGGCTTCTGCATTCTAGAAGGGGGCAAAACCACAATACGAAGAGCAAGTTTTAGTTTAACTGGCAATTCCCCACAAGATTCATAAGATCTCTGAAACAAGTTTCTGCTTCTGGAGTGGCACCAGCTTCCAATTACTGTCTACAACAGCCTGTTCAGGGTGGTGAACAGTTCTTCCTGCGCCAGATGTTATGCTTAAGGCAAAGAACAATCATGATTTTATGGCCCACAGATCAGTTCCCACATGAAAAGTGCCAATAACCAACACAGTCTTGCTAGTTTTTTGGGTAATACAGAGGCTAAAATGTCAATATTTATAAAAAAAAAACATACTGAGCTTTTGGGATACCAGGTAATTTCTTTTTCATAATTAAATGTATACTAGTAACTTTAATCCATCTAGTCTGCTTTCAGACTTTTCCACTCAATCAAACATCAGAGAAATAAAAACTGTATAGATAAAGATAAAAATTAGAAGCAAGTTATTATTATTCTCAGTTCTTATTAAAGGAAATATCTAAGTGGTATTCAAAGTGATTATTGCTAATGCAGTGGCAATCTTTGCACTAAGTATCTGAAACTAATGGGGTTCTGATATGACTCTTCTTGTACTATATACTGACTCAGTGAACACTGTGATAGTCTCTTGGACTTTGAGTTTCAATTAAATTATGCTATTACTAGTCTCAAAAAGTAGCACATGAAATATACATGGTTGTATAACAAGGTTACAAGAGTTCTAAAGAAAGTTCCCATGGGAATGAGACATGTGCAAAGGCTGAAAACAGTGTTCTGAAGCACCCTATGCTGTGACTTTCTGAAAAGTGATCGTATTTTGGTATATGCATATTGATATTATGTGATTTTATATAAATAAAAAACACAATTTCAGCTCCAAAATAAAAACTGCTGTAAGTATGAGGCTACTTTAAAAAATGACCAGTGAGGTGTCAGAGGCTTACCACCAAGCCTGACACACAAGTTCAGTCCCTGGAACCCACACAGTGAAGGGAGACAACAGATTCTCATAGGTTGATCTCTGGCTTCCACATGTGCTGTGGTGCATTGCACACACACATACATATCATTCTATCAATCAATTAATGTAAAAATGTTATTTTTCACTAGAAAAATGAACTTTCTTAGCACCAAAAAGTTAAGTGTATTTACACAAGCAAAACAAAAGTGAAGGAAAAAAGTTAAAAGACAGAGAGACTATGTTTATCAAGTTTTTAGTCTTTCATTAGGGTTTATGGTATTCAGGAAGACTTTCCAGAGGAAAAGTCTTTAGCCTTTACCAGGATAAAGACTATGAATGAAATTCTTAAGGTTCAGTGGTTGTGAGATTAGAACTCTGATGACACTGGCTTGGAACATGCAACATTGTTTCCGTGGCATTATATAATGCCTCTTCAAATGCAGCCAAGAGTAAGTACGGTGGAGGACCCAGAGACAAATGTGCTATTGCAATTCGGATTTATGCTATTCCACAGTCAGGCAAAAATCTTATGTAGGCAAGAAGGGTAAAGATAATCATTCTATGGAGAAAAAGTTCTCAGCATCAGAAGAAACTGCTTCAGGACAGCGGCTAAAATCATGGTGATTCCTACCAAGAACATGAGGATATGACTTCCTACAGAGTAGCTGGCTAAATTTTTCTAATTCCAAAGAAACAAAACTGCCAACTCCCTCATGGACTTCCCCACACATCCAGAAGACTGGATTGCTTACTTGGTATGTTTTTAGTAAAATAAAAATAGAAAAATGTGAGAAGTGCTAACAAACTGAAATAAAGCAAAGAACACATTTTACACTCAGGGAAATGAAAAGAAACCAAGAGTGCATTTCCCAGCCCCAGAGCTGCACGCTTTCTCTGGAGAGAAATGGAAAGACTTGTATTTCCTATACTCAAATGCTTCAGTTAATTATAACAAGGGACAAGTCAAACAACCTCCCAAAGGGCTTCACATTTTTGAACAACCTTTTGAACTTGAGCTATTTATCTATCCCACACCTGTACTCTGAACCCAGTAAAGGTCACTAGTCACCACCCTAGCACCCCCCTCCCCTCCCCCTCCTGGAACTCGATTACCTTTCCAGCAGATCAGAGGCCCCTTGGAGAGCACGCCCTGGGAGGTCCTGACAAGGTAGTACTTCAAGTGCTTCTGTTTCTTCGGCTGGGTGGTGAGCTTCAAGTTAATGTGGTTGGAAAATTCTGTGAAATATCGAAATCCTCTTTCTCCACAACCAATACAATTTCCAGAAAACCCTAGAATGGGGAAAGTCAATGTTACTAGTGGCCTTGTAAGATGATACACACTACTTCTAGATGTAAAAAGTATAAAAATATTCATAGTCTGTGAACCAACAGTGTCTCAATCTTTAGGAAATTCTTCAGAAGGGGAAAAAACCCAAGGGTAAGGTTTTAGTAGAGGTCCCCCACCATGCGCCAATCTTTCCTCTTTGATTTTAAATTCTTCAGATACAATTGCAAAGAAACCAATGCTTGTAAATTGGTACTCTATGTTCAAAAGAATCATGAAATTTAATATTGCTCCAATGCTGTTATTTAACATAAAATTCACAGTCAAACTATAACAGCAGAGTCATTTTTATAACAGTAAAAGGCTGGGAATAAGTTAAATGCTACAATAACAGGACAATAGGCTAAGAAAATGGAGTGAAAAGTATCATATGACAGAATTTATATAGCATATAAAGACAGGGAAACTGGGTGGAGGCTGAGGAGTGTAGACTAGTGATAGGATGCCTAGCTGTGGATGGCCTGAGTTAGAGCTTCAGCACTGGGAAAGGAAGGAAGAGGAGGGAGAGAAGAGGGAGGGGGAGAGGGAGGGGAGGAAGAGGAGGGGGAGGGATGGAGAGAGAATAGAGGGAAAGGAGGGAGAGAGAACAGACAGAAGGGACAGAGGGAAAGAGGGAGGAGGAAGGGAGAAGGGAGGAAAGGAAGGGGGAAAAAGAAGAGGAAGAAATTTTGTCCTAAAGCTCTGTTCCTTTCTTAAGCACCTTCTGAGGAGAGAATAATATAGTGAATATCAAAGAATATGATATGCCTCAATGAAAACAGCTTTATGAAACCCACCTCCCTATAAAATGAATGAATAATAATAAAAAACTTTAACTTAAAATATTTTTAATTTTTAATTAAATGATGTTTAATTTTTTATTACTTAAAAACTATTTAATCATTAAAGACTTGTTGTTTATTATTCTAAAAAAGGTTTTTTGTTTTGTTTTGTTTTGTTTTTTCCAGACAGGGTTTCTCTGTGTAGCCCCAGCTGTCCAGGAACTCACTTTGTAGACTAGGCTGGCCTTGAACTCACAGAGATTTGCCTGCCTCTGCCTCCTGAGTGCTGGGATAAATGGCGTGTGCCACCATGTCCAGCTAAAAAAGTTCTTTAAAGAGCCTGGGGGTCCTGCTATTGGCTCTCTGCATAGCTCCCCACAGCAGCTTGTCCCCAGAGACCCACAGTCATATGATGTATGACAAGTATCTGACCCAATATGGGACAATTAGAATCTGTCTTGTAGATTTTATCTAGATGGTACTGGACCCTAGATTTGCAAGGGTTTGTAAAATTGGAACCCAATTCAATTACACATGAACTCTGGTTTTGGAGATAATAAGAGCTGTGACTAGGACCCTTGTGAGCAGGAGGGAGAGGGCAGCATGGGCAGAGCTGTGAGATGCTAAGCTTGCCGGACACTTCTGTTCCTATGAACATAGCTGAGCAGGTGTTCTTGTGGTATGATTGAGCACGCCTTGGGTATATGTCCAAGAGTGACTCTTCTGTTCCTATGAGAGCTAGACACAGCTCTATGAAATTATCATTTTTTCTTTACACATCTCAGCTTCTTAGTCTTTTATACTGAATGTCTGAACAATCACTTGGACTAATTAAACAAAATAAGACTCTCAATGGCCTGGCTGGAGCAGATGTGGAAAGAGGAAATGGAGAAGGCTGGGAGGAGAAGAAACCATGCACTGCTTTATGAAAAGTCAGCCATTAGCCCCTTTAATACACAAAAGAAGGAGAGACCAGGAAGACAGCGAGTTCCTTTACTCATATCTGATGGAAACAGAACATGCATACAGTCATACAGATGAGCAGGACAAGGCTCCCTGCATCTGGTATAAAGACCATGTACCTGTCTACAACACCTGAGAACAAGGCTGCTGACAAACTGTCAGTTCTCAAACCCCTCAACCAACCTGGACTATTAACAAGGACAAAGAGAGAAAAGAAAGGCCACAGGGGTAAAAAGAGCATTTTATAATATTCTTGGAGAATACCAATAATTCAAAGCATTTATAGACAGGAGGTCCAAGTTATTATTATGACAATCATATGCTGAACACCTTCCAGTAAACACTGGAGGAAAATGGTGAACAAGAGATGACCATAACCTCTGCTTAATTATACAGAATTAGCAGTTTCTTTCTGTCATTTTTATCAAGTAATGAACATTAATACAAACCTATAAATTGTATAATGCATTCAGGGAAGCATTGTATTAGAAAATACTCTCAATTTGTTGAAGCTGTAGGCCAATAGCAATAAATAAAAAAGTCAATGACTGTTTAATTCACTAAGTTCCTACAGACATCCATTCACCTATCTGTCCATCTATCCATTTATCTATCCATCCATCTATCCATCCACCCATCCATCCCTCCAACTACCCATCCATCCTTCCTTCCATTCATCCATCCATCCATCCATCCATCCATCCATACATACATACATACATCTGATTGTCCATCTATTTTCTATCTAACTATCCAATCATCCATCCATGAGTCTGTCCATCCACCCAACCAACAGATACATAATCTGACAGTGCTTTCTGTATCATGAGGATTCCTCTAGTCATGAAGAACTATTAATGGATTATGAGACATTTTTCAGGGTTTTAGTCAGAGCTCTACTTCACCATATTAGAAGAGACTATAATGCTTTTAAAATACTACATATGTTTCCTAAATTGTTTTACACCACCCATGAGTCTTAAGTGCATTAATGGAAGGACTGTCCCTTATAATTTCCCCTCCATGTCATAGTTTAGCTTGATTTTTATTACACAGTATAGTCTGAATAACTTCTACCAAATGAAGAAATGAATGCTTAGACCTTCTTTGTTAATTTACTACAATAAATAAGATTTACCATTAGATTTCTGTATTAAACTATGTGCTTAATTTCATTTAAAGAAAAAAATCAATGCATTTTTTGTTCAGTACTGGGGAACAAACTTATGGCCTCTGTCACTGAACTACACTTCCAGTCCTCATTTTTTTGATAAGGTCTCACTATGTAGCCCAAGGTGACCTTGAACTCTTGATCCTTCTGCTCTACTCTTTGGTGCCGGGATTATAGATGTGTGCAACTGTGCCCAGTACATATTTTTTGATACTTGTGAAGCATGAAAATGACCATTAGATGTTAACCAATATATGGCTCTGAACTATAATTTAAGAAGCCTTCACATAATCCTAGCCCTTGGGAGGCAGAGGCAAGTGGATCTCTTGAGAACTTAAGGTCCACATAATGAGCTCCATGCCAGTCTGGGCCACACAGTAAGATCTTGTCAAGAAAGAAAGAAAAAAAAAAAAGAAAGAAAGAAAGAAAGAAAGAAAGAAAGAAAGAAAGAAAGAAAGAAAGAAAGAGAAAAGGTGGGGGAGGGAAGGGACTTCTATATTGCATGTTCAGGGTTACTTTCTGACTCTAGATATGGACTGATGCTTTTCAAGTCTTTCTGATATTGTATAATTTGGATGGCTGCATAAAACTAAAACAAAAATCAACTCATAATACAGTAGCTTTTGTCCTCTTCTTTTACTGATATTTGTACTTTAAAGATATGATTCTATCTAAATAAAAGGAATTTTGAGAAGCAAAACCTCTAGAAAAACACAGCAGCAAAATAACATCAAAGCTCATATACCTGCTTGTCTTTTTTATTACAAAACAATTAAAAAACCAGCTAGGTGTGGTGGTACACACCTTTAATTCAGCACTGTGGAGGCAAATGCAGATCTTGAGTTTGAGATCAGCCTGGTCTCTGTAGCGAGTTCCAGGCCATCCAAGTCTACATAGTGAGACCATGTCTGTCTTAGTTAGGGTTACTATTACTGCAGTGAAACACCATGACCCAGAGCAGGGTTATTTGGCTTACATTTCTACACCATGGTCCATCACTGAAGGAAGTCAGGACAGGAATTCACACAGGGCCTGCAGGAACCTGGAGGCAGAGGCTGATGCAGAGGCCATGGAGGGGTGCTGCTTACTGGATTGCTCCCCATGGCTTGCTCAGCCTGTTTTCCTATAGAATCCAAGACCACCAGCCCAGTGATGGCACCACCCACAATGGGCTGGGCCCTCCTCATCAGTCACTAATTAAGCAAATGCCCTATCCCTGGATCTCATGTAGGCATTTTCTTAATTGAGGTTCCCTCCTTTCAGATGACTCTAGCTTGTGTCAAGTTTACATAAAACTAGCCAGGACACTGTCTCAGAACAATACAATAACAAAACCAACCAAAACACCAACTCCATTTTCTTTTCGTATGATGTAATACAGTTATGTTGTGAAAAAGCCAAGATTCTAAGCCAGAAAATAAAATAATTCTGGGATACTGTTATATGTTTCATAGCATTTATATATCTCTTGAGATTGAGAAGTATCTGTTAGTTGTTTTTTTTTTTTTTTTTTTTTTTTTTTTTTTTTTTTTCCGAGACAGGGTTTCTCTGTGTAGTTTTGGTGCCTGTCCTGGAGCTCGTTCTGTAGACTAGGCTGGCCTCAAACTCACAGAGATCTGCCTGGCTCTGCCTCCTGAGTGCTGGGATTAAAGGCATGTGCCACCACCGCCTGGCAAAGTAGTCACCTTTCTTGTTATTGTGATAGACTGATGGCAGAATTGGCATTAGGGGGAATGGTTCATTCTGGCTTAATAAGTTCAAGGGATGCAGTTCATCATGACAAGGAAGGAAAGGAATGATGCTCCTGGCCAAGCATTAGGAGTGTGAGGCAACTGGTTACAGTGTAGTGGTCCTCCAGCCAGGCTCTACTTCCTAAAGGTTCCATGCCCCTCAGAACAGCACTACCTAGTAGGAGCCAGCTCTCAAACACTGGAGACAGCCTGTGGGTGACATTTTAATATAACTTTTACTGAGTGCTTTGACAATTTCATATATGTATATACATGTACACACACACACACACACACACACACACACACACACATAATGTACATTCTGATTATTATGTCCCTTTCTAGTCTTCCTTCTATTGGAGATATTTCATATTCAAGCTAATCATATCTATGAGGCATTAGGTAGTACTGAAAATTTGTAAATACCTTATAAAGTGAATAATTCACAAATAATTGAGAAATGACCTCAGGTTCAGATCAGTGACTATATAGAATAAATTTTGCTTTATTTAATAAAATGCAAAAAACTTTTTATATGGCTAAGAATAAAATTGAGATAATTACACATGCTAAACCAATATTCTGCTCTTAGACATAAAATGTTAAATTTTGATAAATTGCATACTGCTTTTTAATTTTCTCAAAAAGTTTTGCATGTCTAATTTTTGATAATAAAAAGTATAAAATATATTTAAGTTAATGAGAGAAAAATATTTCCTGTTTGAAAGTAAACCATTTAAACTCTAACTAAATTCAGTCACATACATATAAAATTCTCTGATAACTTTCAATAAACATGTATTTCAACTCCTTCCTCTCGGAAGGAGTTTTATAGACATTAAACACTCACCTAAAAGTGCATTTTTCCCATGGTCATCTGGTAGGAACCGTTTATCTACAGCACACACTAGGATATGTTCAGGAAGATTGGGAGACTTGGCCCCCACCAGGAGGAACCCCGCTGGGATGTCAATTTGTTCCATACACAGTGAGACCAAACGCAAATCCTTTCCTGCTTGACAAAACCCTGAAAACAGTAAGAAGAACACAGCAGAATTTTAGGGAAGTATCTTCTTATACACCATGGGAAAGTAGAGTTATCTGTGGGAATCACTTCTAAGAACTCAAAGCACATGTACCCCAGCAGAAGACTAATGTATCCTCTCCTCTCTGGTTCCATTAGATGACAGCTCAAGTTTTCTGGCCCATAAGTCAGGCGATCATAAATAAATAACAAACCCTGGGAAGTGCAAAAAAACTTTATATACACATGGTAAGGTTTTATATTCTCTCTGTCTCTCTGTCTCTGTCTCTGTCTCTCTCTCTCTCTCTCTCTCTCTCTCGTGTGTGTGTGTGTGTGTGTGTGTGTGTGTGTGTGTGTGTGTGTGTGTGTTTGGTGTACTTACATGTGAGTGTGAATGTGTGTGTTCACCTGCAGAGGCTAGAGGTTAATGTCAGCTGTCTTCCTCAATTATGCTCTATCTTATTTGGAAGAGTCTCTCCTCATTGAATCTGGAGCTCATCAATTTGGATATGATGGTGGCTTTTAGTTCCAGGGACTTATATGTCTTCTCTTACTCACCCTCACCAGTATGGGAGTTACAGGTACTCACTGTCTTTTTGTGGGGGCCTGGGATCTGAATGCAGGCCCTCATACTTGCAGCACAACTGCTTTACCAATGATCCATCTGCCTAGCAGAGTGTCTTTGTTTTCAATATGAAGTCACTTCTAACCGTACAACCCCAATCACTGAACAAGATGCTCCCCATATCACAGGAGCAAAGACTGAAGCTCAGAGCTTGGTGACTCATCAGAGAACTGGTCAGAACTAGAACTCAGAATAGACTGTTTTCACTAGAGGAGCCAAGATGTGACAAGTCCTTAAGTAAACACTTTGTAATGGACTATTACATTCACCATTAGTTCATAATTTAGAAACAGATGACTCATATGCCTAAAGATACAGAATTGAACAGAATATTTTCCCCTGAGAACTCACACTGAGCTCTCAGACAGTGGTGTCGCACGTCTTTAATCCCAGCACTCAGGAGGCTGAGGCAGGTGCATCTCTGTGAGTTTGAGGCCAGCCTGGTCTATGGAGCAAGTTCCAGGACAGCCAGAGTTACACAGAGAAACCCTGTCTTGAAAACAAAGACCTCACACTGAGTTAATTAGAAGAAAATGTAAGAAGTGAGTCATTCCAAACACAGCATCGTAGAGGATAGCTATGGTCCTGTTGAAAATAAATGTTCTAGGGTGACCCTCGCTGTACTCTAATATATGCTTCCCTAGAGTTGGGATATTCCCAGCTGTCCAGATGCTGGAACACCACTCTAGCCAGGTTACTTTAATATCCCACCTTTCTAGTCATAGTTGATTGGTCCAGAAGTAAGCATCTGATAAAATCGTGCCAATCAAAGATTTGGATTCCTATACTAGAATTCTCAACATGTAATTGGGGGGTGAGACAGGGAGCTGGGCAGGTGGGCTTGGCAGTGACTAGACCCCTGCAGAATCTGTATTTGCATTTTCCATAGTTTGGTCCTGTGATCTCTGGCTTTTGAATTCTTCCAATAATTTCTTTATTTTGCCTAAGGTAGTTTCATTGGGTTCTGTCATTTGCAACAGGAGGCTGATAAATGCTATTTCAGGAACCTGTGGAAAGTGGCAGATGAACACCTAACTCCTGGGAGAACACTATCCTCATTACCCATCATAATACAGCTGTGAAGAAATGTGGGCTTCTATTAGCAGTAATTCATATCATGATTTTAATCACAAGCCAACAAATAATTGGATGCCATCAGTTAGTATATGAAAAAGAAAAAATAAAACTCATCAAAACATTGTATGGCCCTAGATGCATACAAATCTAACATGCTATGAATCATCAGAACTTGAAAGCAGAAACAGAATTAGAAAAAGCCAACAGAAGACCACAGTGATAAAAATGTTGCTCAACCACTTCAAACTTACAGATCCCCTTTAATGTCAATGAAAACAATTCAACTTTTAGTGTTCATGATGTAAGTAATACCAAAAGTGACTTTCTTGACAATTTACATTTTGTTACTCAAATTGTCATCTGTTTATCCAAAAAGCAAATCATTTATATGTGTGAGGAATGTTACTTATTCAGTTTAAAAACTTTTTTTGGAGCCAATGAACATACAGGAGCCTCTGAAAAAAATCTGCTTCTTGTACTGTTATTAGGTGACAGAGTGCAAAGACTTGGAAGTTGGGAATTAACAACGATGTTGCTGTAGGTATGCTGTGGAAAAATTTTTGTACACTGTAAATATGTATTGCTCCCATTGTTAATAAAAAGCTGACTGGCTAATGGCTAGGCCCTTTTCAAGGCAGTGAAAATGCTGGGAAGAAGAAGGGCAGAGTCAGAGAGATGTCATGAGCTGCAGAACAAGCAGGATGGAAAGCACATACATGAGGTAAATGAGCCTTGGGGAAGCACATAGATTAATATAAATGGGTTCATTTAAAATGTAAGAGTTAGCTAGTAACAAGCCTGAGCTATTAGCCAAGCATTTTATAATCAATATTAAGTCTCCATGTCAGTTATTTGGGACCTGGCAGCCAGGGAAGGAAAGTCCATCTACAGTGGTAGATAATGTTTAAGGAGTACTTATCAACAGGTGGGCACAGTGTTATTCAATCCTCTCAACAGCTCTAGCAATATATTATTTCCTTTTCATGGATGGAGAACCCAAGTCTCCAGAAAGTAAGAAACTTCTCTGAGGTTATATAACAAGTCTAGTAAAGTTCAGTGATATAAGACATGGGAAGTTTGTTATATCATATATATTAAATGAAGAAACACTGTTCAATCTGGCAAAAGACAAGCTAAGAATGAGATATGATGGTACATGGCTATGATCCACTTGGGGTCAGGCACAGGCTTTTTCATCAAATTACAAACTACTTGGGGCTGAAGTGGGGTTTGGTGGTTAAGAGTTCTTGCTGCTCTTGCAAAGGACCTGAGTTCATTTCCCAGCACCAGCATGGGACCAGCTCACAACCACCTATAACTCTAGCTCCAGGGGGTTTGACACCATCTTCTAGCCTCAAGCACATATAACCCCACACAGATATAGAGTATATACAATTTAAAATAAAACATAATTTCTTAAATTATAAAATACTAAACCAGGAAGCACTTGAAAGTATTGAAAGGAGTATCTAGATTACTCACCAAAGAGATTACTAATTGCCAATAAACCTAGAACACAATTCCCCTAGGAAAGTGGCACCCTTACTTTTTAAGTATGACTTGTTTCAAGAATTGGGACATAAACTACCTTGCTAACCAGCATGGATTAACCATTAATGAGAAGTTTCTGACAGGCTATTAATTGGACTATCTCTAGGAGTTGCCTTTGTCACCAAGGCTGGAGCAGTGAGTCTCTGTAAGTGTGACTCTATATTGGATGGGTATGGCAACCACAGCCTGTATCAGTTTATAAAATTACCGCAATGTGGTTCGAACATTATATAAAACCTTGAGGTTGGGGTTGGAGGCATAGAGTAATTGCTGCTCTTGCAGAGGACCACAGTTTGGTTCCCAGCACCCATGCTGGGTGGCTCATAACTGTCTGTAATTCAAGAATCAACACTTATTTGTCTGTCTATGAAAAATATAAAAATATATTTAAGAACTTACTTAGGTAATACTTGTTGTTAACAATTATATTATTTAAAAAAAAAAATTTAAAATTAAATTATATTATTTATTTTATTTATTATTATTATTATTATTATTATTATTTGTGTGTGTGTGTGTGTGTGTGTGTGTGTATGATATGGGGGTGTACATTTGCCACAGCATGCATATGGATGCTACAGAACAACTTTGTGCAGTTTCTTCTTTCCTAACCACCTTTCATGGATTCTGGGAAACAAACTCACATCATCAGGGCTTCTGTGGCAAGCACTTGTATCTGATGAGCCATCTCACTGTCCTGCTAATTTTGTAAGAGTGAAATTTAAACAGGCATCATTATCATTTCCTAAAACCTAACTGTTTATTCTAATTCCCTACTTTAAAAACAGTGTATGGCCTTTTCCATCACGATTCCTGACTTCAAGCTCTATTATAGAGCTACAGTAATAAAAACAGCTTGGTATTGGCATAAAAACCGACATGTGGACCAATGGAATTGAATTGAAGACCCTGACATTAATCCGCACACCTATGAACATATAATTTTTGACAAAGAAGCCAAAAGTGTGCAATGGAAAAAAGAAAGCATCTTCAACAAATGGTGCTGGCATAACTGGATATCAACATGTAGAAGGCTGCAAATAGATCCATATCTGTCACCATGCACAAAACTTAAGTCCAAGTGGATCAAAGACCTCAACATAAATCCAGCTACTCTGAACCTGCTAGAAGAGAAAGTAGGAAGTAGTCTTGAATGCATTGGCATAGGAGATCACTTCCTAAATATAACACCAGTAGCACAGACACTGAGAGAAACAATCAATCAATGGGACCTCTTGAATCTGAGAAGCTTTTGTAGCGCAAAAGATATGGTCAACAAGGCAAAGCGACAGCCTACAGAATGGGAAAAGGTCTTCACCAACCCCACATCTGACAGAGGACTGCTATCCTGAATACATAAGGAACTCAAGAAATTAGACATCAAAATGCCCAACAGTCCAATTAAGAAATGGGCTTTAGAACTAAACAGAGAATTTTCAACAGAGGAAACTCAAATGGTTAAAAGACATTTAAGGAATTGCTCAACATCCCTAATCATCAGGGAAATGCAAATCAAAACAACTCTGAGATACCACCTTATGCCTGTCAGAATGGCTAAGATCATAAATACTGAAGACACCTTATGCTGGAGAGGATGTGGAGCTAGGGAACTCTCCTCCACTGCTGGTGGGAATGCAAGCTTGTATAACCACTTTGGAAATCAATATGGCGCTTTCTTAGAAAATTGGGAATCAATCTTCCCAAAGATCCAGCTATACCACTCTTGGGCATATACCCAAGAAATGCTCAATCATACCACAAGAGCACTTGCTCAGCTATGTTCATATCAGCATTGTTTGTAATAGCCAAAACCTGGAAACAACCTAGATGCCCTTCAACTGAAGAATGGATAAATAAAATGTGGTACATATACACAATGGAATACTACTCAGCAGAGAAAAACAATGACATCATGGGGTTTGCAGGCAAATGGATAGATCTAGAAAAAATCATCCTGAGTGAGGTAACCCAGACTCAGAAAGACAAACATGGTATGTACTCACTCATAGGAGTATACTAGATGTGGAACAAGGATGACTCACATCACCAGGGAGGCTACCTGGAAAACAGGACCCCAAGAAAGACACGGGGATTGCCCAATGACGGAGAAATGGATTAAGATCTACATGAACAGCCTGGACATGAGTGGGGGTAATGAAGGGCAAGGGTCGAGGGAAAGAGAGCTTGGGGGAGCAGGAGATCCCAGCTGGATCAAGAACAGAGAGGGAGAACAAGGAATAGGAGACCATGGTAAATGAAGACCACATGAGAATAGGAAGAAGCAAAGTGCTAGAGAGGCCCACAGAAATCCACAAAGATGCCCCCACAATAGACTGCTGGCAATGGTCGAGAGACAGCCTGAACTGACCTACTCTGGTGATGGGATGGCCAAACACCCTAATTGTCATGCTAGAAACCCCATCCAACGACTGAGGAATCTGGATGCAGAGATCCACGGCTAGGCCCCGGGTGGAGCGCTGGGAATCTAATTAGTGAGAAAGAGGAGGGTTTATATGAGCGAGAATTGTTGAAACCAAGGTTGGATAAAGCACAGGGACAAATAGCCAAACGAATGGAAACACATGAACTATGAACCAATGGCTGAGGGGCCCCCAACTGGATCAGGCCCTCTGAATGGGTGAGACAGTAGATTGGCTTGAACTGTTTGGGAGGCATCCAGGCAGTAGGACCAGGCCCTGGGCTTGTTGTATGAGTTAGCTGTTTGAAACCTGGAGCTTATGCAGGGACACTTGACTTGGCCTGGGAGGAGGGGACTGGACCTGCCTGGACTGAGTCTACCGGGTTGATCTCAGTCCTCAGGGGAGGCTTTGCCCTGGAGGAGGTGGGCTGGGGGGAAGGGGAGAGGGGCGGGAGGGGGGAGAACAAGGGAATATGTGGCTGATATGTAGAACTGAATTGTATTGTAAAATAAAATAAAATAAAATAACAAAAAACAGTGTATGGCCTTTCATCCAACATATGCAGAGAGAGTAAAACTAGTCAAGTGAGCTCACAGTTCATTTAGACAAAGACTGTTATCGTTGTGTAGTCTTTACTATCATACAATTTCACATTGTTTTCAGCTATACTGATACACTGTTTAATTCATATGTGTAATGGTCTGCTGTTTAAAGTTTGGAAGCTCAGGTAAACACAGAAAGGTAATTTTACTAATGCATCCAAATATGCTCTTTGGGTATATTAAGTTCAATTTCTCGCCCTTACTCATTCAGACATCTCCCCTTCATAAGGAGCCACTGGCCGCTGACAGCTTCTAGGGAGGGAGATTCTTTTGTTAGTGTGCTCTCATTGAGTGTGCTCTCATTGAGTGTGCTTTCATTAGTAAGCCACCCATGTTCCAGTGTTGTGGCTCCACGTAACACACACAGGTGAAGCACTACCTGAATTTAGTGGGTTACCAGAAAAGAAAGACATGAAGTTGGTAGTGGGACACACTGGGGACATTAGAGGGGGAAGTGGGAAAGTGGATATAAGCATATCTCATTGTACATATTGTATGAAATTCTCAAGAATAAAGAAAGCTATAATTTTAAAATTATAGTATTAGAAATGGGAATATACTTTAGTAGTAGAGTGATATAACATGTGCAAGGCCCTAGTTCAATTCCTAGTACACACACACACACACACACACACACACACACACGTACACACACACACATGTACACACACACACACACACATATATACACATACACAAAATCAGTAAAATTATATAAAATGCATCAATATGATTTTAGACATCAAAAAATTAATGCTTGCTTTGTTTTATTTGTAGCTCACTATGTAGCTCTGGTTGGTCTAGAAATCGCTACATAGAACAGGCTGGCTTTGAACTCACAAAGATCCACCCGTCTCTGCCTCCCAAGAATTGGAAATTAATGTTATAAAGATTTTAAAAAAAATAGTAATTATGATTCAGCCTAAATTTTATCACATAGAGCAAAAAAATATAAAAAATGTGGAAATGAATTTCTATATCCCTTTAATCCCCAAATATATAAATTGCATAACTTAGGTATTAGATGTAGATTGAGGGCTGGGAATATAGCCTAATCTGGTTGAGGTCCTGGTTCTAGAGCCAGAACAGGGAGAGGGTGGAGGGAAAGAGGAGAGTTTAGACTGTTTTTTAAATGCTGAAAACATTTAAATCCATTTGTCTCTCCTAAAACAAAGTATAATCTTTTATTTTGAATTTTCAACAACATACATATTTTATTCATCCAACTTAAAGTTAAACTACAACTATTAAATCATAAACTGTAGACAGCTGTTGTATAGCATAAATATCAAAGAGTATGTTAATGTACTGGTCAGTCTAGAATAAGTGCTTTCTACTTGAGGTTAAAATTTTTATCATATGTTATGCAATGAAAGAATTATTTAAAAATGCTTGAGGAGTTCAAAAGAGCCTTACTAAAAGAGATTTGTGACTAGGAAGATTGAGGGATGCTAAAATATTCTAATCTTTTCAATATGTAAGTGAGAGAAGAGCCCAGGAAGGTTAACCAAGTGTCCTGAGGCCAAACAGCCATAAACCAACAAAGAGGACACCACAACCCAGACTTCTAACTCCACTTGGGGTGTCCCTCAACCTCCAGGCCTCTTGCTGGCTGTAAAGGCACATGCCTAAAATTCTACAACTCTGGATACTAAGGCAGCAAGACCTTGAATTCAAGACCAGCTTGGGACAGAGAGTGAGACTCCATCTCACAACCAAATAAAAAGGAAGACCAAAATCAGAAACAACAGGACACCACCACCAAAACCCAGAAAAAAAGTGGGCTGAGGAGATGGCTTGTTAAGAACACTTATGCTCTTATAGAGGACCCCAGTTCAGACCCCACATGGCAGCTCATTACAGTCCACAACGCCAGCTCCTGGGAGAATCTGATGCCTTCTTCTGGCCTCTTTGGGTACCAGGCACTCATGTGGTCACACACACACATGCACATATACATGCAGACAAACACAAACATGTAAATAAAGAATAAACAGCTCTTAGAAATCAACACTAGAGTAAGTGCTTCTGATTTGTCCATGCTTTCCCTGACTCCAACACAGGACACCGCACTACGACCTCTTGGTTTTGTCACTGCTCACTGTCCCCACTGTGCCCCTTTTAGGCTAGATTCTGTGGGGCATTTGAAATGACATCCCGTGTCAACCATGACTGTCAGCATCCACATCTCATGCCAGCTACTCAGGAGGCTGCGGATGCTGAGACCAAGAGTTTAGAACATAATGTTTCTTTTTTCTTCTCTCCCTCCCACCCCAGGCCAAAGGTCTATGTCAGGTGTCTTCTTCAGCTGCTCTCCACCCTATCATTTTGAGCTATTCTCAGACTGACTAACTGGCTAGACTGTGAATCCAGCGAATCCCAGGGTTACACAGACGGGAACCTGACTGAGCCTGGTTTGTACTATGGGTGCTGAGAATCTGAACTTCATGCATACAGCTGCACTCCACTGACGGAACCATCTCCTGAGTCCAAAGAGTGGCACTTCGGATGAGATTTCTCTCACCGCAAAGGGGCAGGGAAACTATCTGGTGCCTGACTAAACACAGAATTAGAAGGTATAGTGTGGAGAACGCCACAGAAAGTACGATTTTTTTTTAAACGAAAGAACTATTATTTCAGAGTGATTTCAGGGGCAAAATGAAAACTAGATAATTCATTTAAATGAAGAAACGGGAACAGCTTTTAGTATGGCAGACTTGGGGGTTCCCATTTATGGCGGGAGGATAGAGGTCAAAAGTGATCATTAAATAGTGCATGGACTCTGTAAGAAGCACACTTTCTAGACTTTGTTTCTTACACATATTGGCACCTGAGACCATGAAAAGATAAAATGTGGAGGAATGTCTGTGAAAAGGGTGCAAGAACCAAGGCCACGAGCTTCTTGTCTGAAATGGGGACTTTTTAAACAACATTCAGGAGTCTTGTTATAACACAAAACAGAAAACAGATATCCACAAGGATAGACATAAATGGTTGAACAAAGAGTAAATGGTGGAGAAGAAATTAATCTCTATGAGGTAAACTTCTGATAAACATATGTAGCTACTTTGCTCACAGGATATGGTGCGTAACTACTGGATGTGTGCATTTCTTCCACAGCATGGGGATCTGGGGGCAGGGAGAAGACACTACTTCAGATAACTAAGTTCAGCACCCAGTCAGTAACATGAGGTACTGATACTGGGCATTGTTAGAATAATGTGGCATTCCACCTCTGTGATCTTCATCCAGACCCATGATCTCTGAGTCATCAGAAGAAAAATAAACTCTTCCAATAAAGGGGTTTCTTACAAGATCCTTGACTAATATTCCTAAAATTGCCAGGGCCATCAAAACCAGAAAAAAAAAAATAAGAAAATGTCACAGCTAAGAGGAACCTAAGGAGATCATACAATTAAATCTGGTGTAATATTCTTGATAGGACCCTGGCTCAGAAAATGACATTAGATAAAAGCAAGGAACCAAAGTAAATCACAGACTTGACTGTTAAAGTTAATAAAACTATATGAGCACTAACTCATTAGTTGTAACATACATGCTTCCTATACTATGCTATTCACAGGAGAAATTGTGTATTTATAGAAATCAAACTTCAGGCTTGCATTTTCTAAAAGTGTAAAACTGCTCCTAAAAATAGTCTTTAAATACTTTTCTTCTAGTTACTTGCCAACACAGCCTCAGGCAATTTAATTAAAATTGGTGGGGTGGGAAGAGGAAGCATCACCAAGGCTAGTGTAGGGTCAGGAGGGAATCAGTTCATGGCCAAAGATGGCCACAGAATCAAAGGGAAGTTACTAAATCCAGTTTGTAGTTATCCTGAAAATTCTGAAGTTCACCTGCCAAGGACCTGGTGTTTTACTGTAAACATATCCTGACTGTTTCCTCTAAATCCTCATTGTCAGGAGTTAGCACAGCTAATTAAACACATTATAGATCAGAGATCCCCAAAGAAAGAAAAAATATTATGTTAAGAGCAATGTTTATGGTTTCTTTTCTAACTGAATATAAGCTGTGGTTAGCTACAGAAGCCATGAAACGTGACTGGATTTCCAGACCAACAAGATTCCAGCAACCCTCATGGCAGAGAAGTAACTCTGAAAGGTGAATGTGGCCATTCCTCCGAGCCCACTGGATCCCTGCGGAGCCCGGAAGGCTCTGGGCTGCTGCTGTACACAAGAAGACAGCTGCTCCTGCCGGTGGACAACTTGCTTTGCAAACTTGCTTCCAAAATCACTTCGTTCTGAGAGCAAAAATGAAGGTTGCTCTCCTGCTCATGCTCTTTTGAGACAAATGATTTTAATTAAAACACTGTGGTGCTGATAGCAGAGAGCCCTTCTTTATAAACTTCAACTGCATTTTCTTAAGAAAACAGCCAATGCTTTAACTTCATAGAAAGGGATTTGCATTCTCCAATTATCTCCAGCTTGAAGGCCGCAGAGTAAATAAAAAGGGGAAAGGCATGCTCACTGACACAGCAGTAAACCCACTAAAGTAATGAAAGTGGCTTTCAGGGGCCTAGAATCTGGCTGCTCTTCACCTGCGTAGACAATCAACTGCCTCCCAGCAGGGTAGGAACCTACTCTAGTCCAATAATTTACATAAGGAATTAGCAACCAAAATTTACCTATGAATGGCAGCCCATCAGATGTTAAGTGTCTGCTTATCTAAATTGCCTCTAAAAATAGCTTTACAGTCCCTTAAGCCTTGGCAAACAGAGGATTCCCCAGGAACTGGAAGATGGTGTTCTCAAACAAGGCCATCATTCTATTGCCGGGTTTCAATGCTGGTTTTGTAAGTACAACTTTAGGGCTGCTTTCCCTTTGAGCAGGAAAATTATTAGAACAATCTCCAAGTGAACAGAATTGATAATACTATGTGAAATATAAAATACCAGGTTATACACAACTTTTTATTGTAAACGACATCTCATGGGGGAGTTAAGCAGAGACATGAACAATGACCTCCAGTATGAGTGTTTTTAGAAAGTGTTGGATTTGAATCTTCTGCTTTGGTGGAGACAGTTCTTTATTCTCAGAAAAACTGCCCACCTTTACCTTTAAAATCACCATATCCCTTTTGGGACTGAGGTAAAAGGATCACCCCAAATTCTATAGCTACAGCGTGAGTTAAAGGTCAGCCTGGGTTAGAGTGAGATCCTGACAAATATCCAGAATGTATCCTAACGTTGTGGAGTTTTAATTGTTGTTTTGTTTATTTGCTTTCTTTGAGACAGATTCTCACTATGCAGCTATGACTGTCCTGGAGTTCACTATGTATATCAAGCTGTCCTCAAACTCACAGAGATCTACCCCCTCTGCCTCCCAAGTGCAGATTAAAGGCATAATTATTTTTAGGATATCAAGTTCATATTTTGGTAGCTATGAAATACCTTTTCAAAATCCCTGTTTATAAATACCACCACTACTATACTGAAAACATACCCAGAGTACAAAAGGACAGGGAAAATGCTCTTCCACACTTTGAGAAAAAAAAAAAATTGGTTATTTCAAAATCCTTCCCTAAAGTTTTTACTCTGATTCTATGTAATTATCACATGTAATTAGGTCCTCAATGAGACACCATCATTTTAAACACTGCTCAATGTCATTTGTTACCTGACTGCACAGTTGAAGAGAAGATGTAACATAAATACATATATCAAGTAAACAGCAACACAATGCTGTCACTGTCCACATCTCATGGGTTTAAAGGCTTATGGTACATCAATAATGAGTAAACACTAGACACCATACCAAGTCTGGGCAAAAGAACAATCACATGTGGAAGCAAATCCCTGGAAGTAATGTGTGTGGGCAGGCCTAACGTGAAGAACACCAATGGACACACCTTCTAGGGATACTTGTGAACTACAAAAGAATTATTCAGGTCTCTTCTGGCTCGAGGATCTGGATCCCTCTATGGGTTGTCAGATTCTCAAGGAAGTAGGAAATCAAAAGAAAATGAACTCCCAAATAAGCCAACTATGTTTCTGGCTTCATCTGGATGAGGCTTTAATTTACACGAAATTACTCGTTCTCCAAGCGTTGTCAGGAAATTGTCCTGAGATCTGGAACCTTCTTCTTCCCCTCCCCCATGTCTCCTCAAGGTTTTCATGCTCTGACACCATGCAGATTAATGTCAGTCAGCCGGAATATAAAAATACATACCCCACATACTAATTAGGTGGCTGATCAGAACATAGCCACACGATAAAGGGAAGAAATCAGAGTTACAGTTGGGATAGCACTGAAACCACAAACAATGAGCACGTTAGAAACCAGGGTTCAAAGTGTGGTGGGAAATACAGCTGAAGTGCACAGCCAGAATGAGATTGCCAGCTGGTGTGCTGCCGGACATCTTTAACCACAGCACTAGGGAGGCTAAATCAACAATCTCTGTGAGTTGGAGGCTCTATAGAGTGAATTCCAGGCCAGCCTCAAAAAACTGAGGGGGTGCGGGGAGGAAGGATGGGAAGGAGTGAAGGAGGGAAGAAGGACAGGAGGGGATGAGAGAGAGAATCAAATTACTTACATTTTATACTGTATAACCAAATTTTACATTTATGATATTTATAAAAGGTTTATATTTTACCTCTGCTCTCAGTGAGTATAGCTGTAGGGCCAGTGAGATGGCTAAGTAGCCAAAGCTGCCTGCCAGCAAGCATGACCATCTGAGTTTGATCCCTGGCATCCCCAGGGTGGGAGGAAAGAGTCTACTCCTGCAAGTTGTCCTTTGATGCATGGGTGTGCCATGGCTCATGCACACTTACCCACACATGCAACATACATACAAGACATAAATAAATGCAATAAAAATGTTGTAGGTAGATGTAGTCAAGGCATCTAGGATCTCTATTACTATCTTGGAAGTGGACTAAAAGGAGAAGAAAGATGAAATATTGTTTTTTTTTTTTTTTTTTTTTTTTTTTTTTTTGAGACAGGGTTTCTCTGTGTAGCTTTGCGCCTTTCCTGGAATTCACTTGGTAGTCCAGGCTGGCCTCGAACTCACAGAGATCCGCCTGGCTCTGCCTCCCGAGTGCTGGGATTAAAGGCGTGCGCCACCACCGCCCGGCTGAAATATTGTTTTAATAAAAGCTCATGAGACAATAAATTCTTACAGAGTACTAGAGAAGCTTTGACCTTTGAACTTGCATTTGCACAGATCCTCTCAATGAATTCATTCAACTGTGAACCTCAGTCTCCTATCTACAAGAGGGAGTGGGGCTTGTGTTTCCTGTAAACAACTGTTGTGAACCCTTAAGAGTCCATAGGGATGAGGATATTGTTGTGTGATATTTTGATCACATTCTGACAATAAAGTTTGCTTTGAATCAGAGGGCAGAGCTGGCTACTAGATGACCAAAATTTAGAGAGGTTCTCAGCCCTGTTGGATGGAGGAACAACAGAGATAAGAGACCAATGGTAGCTGCTCCGCCACTTCTCTGATCATTCAGGTTCTTACTCCGATATCTGACTTCCACATTTTTGTTGATAAAGGATAATTAGATAAATGCATCAAGATTTAGTCACTCATTCCTTCCAACAACAACTGGTGTCCAGCCTTGAAAACCACATGGAAAGATTGGAAACAGGCCAGATGAATACAAAGCTGAAAAGAATTCAAAAGTGCAAACCTACCATCTGTAGTGCAAGATCCTTCTGGGGCAGGTTTTTGTGAATAGGGAATTGGTGGGCTGTTTGAGTCAGACATTTCTTCTTCATCGTCATCATCTTCCATTTCATTAATTGCTACATTGTTAGAAAAATCCAGGCTGCCATTTTGAGTGTAGCGGTGTACTAGATCCTTATCTAGGTCCTCCACCTTGGGTTTGACATCTGGGTAAGCAAAGAAACAAATGCAAATTTAATTTTTAAAAATGATGCTTAAGGAAAAAAGGTTACAAGAGAAATTCTCAAAGATATTTTTGAGGAGGGTGAGACTAGCATTTTTAATAGTTGTTTGAGTTCCCAGGATTTAGAATTCTCACTTCTTTTGAAAGGGGTCTAGAAATGCATGCAATTGAGAAACTTACCTGCAGATGAGAAAGGATGCTGATCCGGGTCCAGGTAGAGCTGGGAAAAGATTGGCCGTGGCACTACACTACTACATCTGAGCGAGGCTTCTATGGAATTGTGTAGAGCTTCCTCAAATCTAGCAGATTTCAGTTGCCCAGCATATGAGTTCCCCATGGTCTGTACCAGCACATCCCAAAGAAAAAGAGGAAGGAAAAAGTTGTGTTAGATGTTTATGTCCTAAAATTACATGTATGGAGCTGGAGGGATGGCTTAGCTGTTAAGGGTATAGGCTGTTCTTGCAGAGGCCCTGGGTTTGTTTCCCAGCACCCACATGGTGCTTCATAACCATCTGTAACTCCAGATCCAGGGGACCTGATGCCCTCTTCTGGCCTCCATGGGCACTGCACATACATTCATGCAGGTAAAAACTCATACATATAAAAATAAAAATAATCAAAAGAAAATTTAAGTATATGTCTGGCAAATATAAACTATATCCATATAGCTATGAACTGTATGAAATACATTCTTAAATCTAGCTGGCAAGATGGCTCAGTGGGTAAAATTGGTTGCTGCCACATGGAACTCACATAGTAGAAGGAAAGAACAAGGAACTCCTGTAAGTTGTCCTCAGACCTCCACATGTATGCTGTGTCATACACAGGGCAGCACATGGTGCAGATATGCATGTGTGCACACTCACACACACTCACACACACACATAAAAAAGAAAAGAAAAAACTTTTATATTAAAAAAAGATATTTAGTGCAAGTTATCTGTTACATTGCTTATGATTTTGGTCTTTACAGTCAAGACCCATCTCAGCCCCTTTAGAAGATCTCTGATGGGATAAAAGGGTCGATTATTGAATCTACTCTGGAAAGAAAAAGGGAGAATATGGATATGATAAGATAAAAAGGTAGATTATTGAATCTACTTTTAAAAAGCAATTACTAGTTTTAAATATTTTACATTGAATTGGATTTTTGTATATTGTATACAAATTGTGTATATTGATACAAAGTTGAGATTATTTTTGTTGGAACATACAGTACATATAATTCTACTCTTGTTCAAGGTATTGTACCTATACAGCTCATTTAACAATGTAATGCAATTTTCTAGTCCTTGAAAATTACTATTACAAAGTTAGACACTGGGCAAGAAATGTCCTTGCCTTGACTGCTGTCAGTATGCTGTCCAAATGGACAAGCTGGACACAAAATAAAGGACTGCCGAACTTTGACAAGACAAGGTAGGACAGCTTTTCAGAAAATCCTCCTTCACAGATAAGTCTGTCAGATATGCTAGGCCTGTAAGCTGAAGGTGGATGCCTCAACGCTGCAGAGAAATCTTAAATGACTGTCCACATAGCCAGCTGTTTCTGTCATTTCTTACATTTTTTGGAAGTCACTTGTTTGCACTTCCTGCTTACTTAGGTAATATTATTTCCTTCTTGGGATTATATAGTTATAATTATAGTTTTCCTTGTTAACAAAATCAGAAAAGAAACTCACTGAAGAGGTGTAAGTTCCAAAGTCATCAAAAGATAGTTTTTGGTTGGTAATACAAGTTAGGACAAAAAGTAAGTTAGGTACAACACTTTGGACTCATCAAAATAAAATAAATAATGGAGTATTGTCTCTGAATTTGTCAAATGTTTATGGACTTGGACATTGTTAATGTAATTCTTGACTGTATATATTGTATATAGTTATTGTACTTATTGTATATAGTTTTTATTTAGTTATATAACCTTTTATTATTTTAGACAAAAAGGGGAAATGTGGTGATATTTTGAACAAATAAAATTTGCCTGAAGATCAGAGGACAGGACAAGCCACTAGATTAGACATAGAGGCAAGGCAGTGGTGGCACCCATCTTTAATCCTAGCACTCGGGAGGCAGAGGCAGAGATTGGTCTGGATTTCTGTGAGTTCAAGGCCACATTGGGCTACATGAAATTAATCCAGTCTAAAAGAACCAGGCAGTGAGTGGTGGCACACACCTTTAATTCCAGCACTTGGGATCACACACCTTTAGTCCCAGCACTAGGAAGGTTGAGACAGGAAGTGATGTGGCTGGGCAGAGAAAGGAATATAAGGCGGGACACAGGAGCTCTTGCTTTTTCAGGCTGAGGAGTTGGTGAGGTAAGAGGTGGTGGCTGTGGCTGCTCTGCTTCTCTGATCTTTCAGCTTTTACCCTGATATCTGGCTCTGGGTTTTTATTAAGACCAATTAGGATTTGTGCAACAGATCTCATAATTCAATAGTAATAAATGTTTTAGATCCAGCCTGTCCCAGTAAGGCAAGGTTACCCTGTCAATTATGAAGCCTAGCCTGCTGAACAATAGGAACATACCTTCCTCTCACAATTGGGCTACCACAACCTCTGATCAGCTCTTTCAGCAGCTTCAGAGTAAATATTTAATCACTGTTCCCTCTACCACCCTAGGGGAGGAAAAGACTCCTGGAGACACAAAACGAAAGTTTCATGATAATTAACCAATTCCTGAAAGCAAGACCCATGTCACTTATCCAAAGAACTCACTTCTGTTATTTATGTAAACTCATTGTTTCTTTTGTGTCATCTAAATTGTCTCCAGTATCCTTCAGTAAAGTGAACAACAATAAGTTTGAAGCCACAGCCTACATATACTTCTCATCACAGTATTCCTGTAGTGCTCTTTAGTCACAAAATGGATATAATTTTTAATTTTATAATTAAAAATTTTATAATTTTATAAATTATATAATAATAATAATTGCAATTTATTGAGTGCTAAGTAGTGGTTTGACCAATAATTTCCAAATGGTTCAGGAGCCCCATGACCCTTTCAGTGACCCATGAAATAAAAAACATTTTCAGGGCTGGAGAGATGGCTAAGGGGTTAAAAGCACTCTTGCAGATCACCCATGTTCAATTCCCAGCACCCACATGATGGCTCACAACCATCTGTAAGTCCAGCTCCAAGGTCTCTTCTGGCAGGCACATATGTAGTATGCAGACAAAATACCCAGACATATAAGATAAAATAAACATTATTTTTTCAAACTATTACTAAAGAATGTGTTTGCTTTATTTAAAAAATCCTCCATTCTGTCATATATACATAATGGAACTTTCCAGAATTTGAATAATGTGTGATATTATAGCTGACTGCAGAAGCAGATAAGCTATTATTCTACCTTTTCTTTGGCGGGGGGGAAAGCTATTTTGAAAAAGAGGTGATGGAATACATAGGACATGAAAGCAGAAGGCTGGCCGCTGACGGGTAAGGAAGGGGCCAGGCAGGGAGGGGCAGGAGTGAGGATGCAGGGGGCAGTGAGGAAGGCTACAAGAACAGAAGGTCATGAAATACACACACACTCACACTCACACTGACACACTCAAAAAAGCTGAGCCATAATGAAACCCAGTACTTTGTATACTAACTTAAAAAAACTTTTTTTTTTTTTTCGAGACAGGGTTTCTCTGTGTAGCTCTGGCTGACCTGGAACTTGCTCTGTAGACCAGGCTGGCCTCAAACTCACAGAGAGTCCCCTGCCTCTGCCTCTGGAGTGCTGGGATTAAAGGAGTGTGCCACCACACCACCCAGCCTAACTTAAAAATTAATAAAAAAAAAAGTTATTTTTTACATACACATACACACTATTTGTTAATATAGAGAACTGTCTTTTATTAATTTTGAAAATAAATATTTACAAAGTTGGTCAGTTTTAGTTCCTAACATATATAACCTATGTAGACAGAGCTCCAATGAGGTCTTTAGTAGCTCTTAGGAATATAAAAGGTGCTAAGATCAAAAGCTGAGAAGAACTGGGATGGAAGTGGACTGAGTGCTATGTAAGAATCCCTTACTCCTCAAGATGCTGAAGGAGGTTTGACCTCTTTTCACTTAACAAACTAAAAAAAACAAAACAAAACAAAGCAAGGTGGAGAGATGGCTCAGTTAAGAGCACCTAAGTTAGGTCCCAGCATACATGTTGGGGTTCCTCAATGGCTGTAAATCTAGCTCTAGGGGATGCGATACCCTTCTGGTAGCTGCCAGGGTCTCTGGCTCTGGCTCCTGGAACTTGCTCTGTAGACCAGACTGGCTTCAAACTCTCAGAGACCCACCTGCCTCTGCTTCTCACGTGCTGGGGTTAAAGGTGTGCACCACCATGCCTGGCTTCTCTCATGTCAAGACAGATAAGTTTGATATTGTTTTAGTTGTATTTCTTCCATTAAGGAGAGAGACAGATTTTATTCTCATCTTCAATGCCAACTCAGACAGACTCCGTGTGGGGAGTGCCTGAAGAATGAACTGAGAAGTACAGCAGGGGCCCTTAGGGAAGAGAGCCATGACCCAGTGTGCCGACAACACAAGTCCAGCTTCTCTCAGATCTCAAGAGCTCCACAGCAGATTGTGCTGTGTCCACGCTGCTCAAGCACAGAAGAGAAAGTTACAGCTCCTGTGACTGTGGTAGTGTGCCGTGTGAGCTCCAGTGTCGTGGGTGGGCTTCTCAGAGCCTCTTAGATACTCTACGATTTGGAGGAAAAGCCAAGTACTATTTGGCAACCTTCCTTTTAAACATGTTTTTATTTTATGTGTATGAATGTTTTACCCGCATGCATGTCCATTCATCACATGTGTGCCTGGTTCCAGGATGTCAGTTCTGGAGCTGAAGTTATAGATAGTTGTGAACCAGCATGTGGGTGTGGGGAATCAAACCCAGGTCTCTGAAAAAAGTCAGTGCTCTTAACTGCTGAGCCATCTCTTTAGTCCCAGCAACCTCTTTTATAGTAGCTAATAAAAAACAATTAGTATGAATTTAAAAGATGTGTTAATATCCATTAATTTAAACCAATTTCAGTGTTTTATAAAGAGAATACACCTAAAACACATAACATTTGACCAAAAGTTGGGTAACATATATACTATCCAATTTAAAATGGTAAGTGGAAGATAACCTACAGTCTGTCAAATGAAATTTGTTGTGAATCATTTGAGCTTTTGGCCAAGCCTTTATGACATCATATAAGTACATTAAACACTTAACTTGTCTAAAGCTCAAAGCAATTTGTTTTTTAATAGTAACACTTGATTAAAACAAGATGAGTGTTGGGAGAGAAATGGGCTGTGCATGGGTCTGTTTCAGTCAAAAGCCAACAGCTACTTTACCTTTCTTCTTTGCTAACAAGAGCAAACTACCAGGAATTAACCCCATGTCAACCACGGGGACGCCTTCCCCGGGTCGGTGGAGTAACTAAAGCACAAAGTCCCCTGAACCTGTCTCCTCTCAGCCCACTGCCAGTCTGACAAGTTAGCTGATGCTGCATATCTGGGAAACCTACATTCTCCAGGAGGTATTTCAGTCAAATAAAAAAATTACATAATCTTTACATTGTTTTTAGTGTGTTTTGCCTGAATGAATGTATGTGCACCACGTGCATGCTTGGTGCTGGCAGAGGTCTGAAGAGGCCACTGGATCCCCTGGAATTCAGGTTACAGATGGTTGTGAGCCACAGTGGGTGGCATAAGTGCTTTGAGCTACTGAACCATCCCTCCAACCCTCAAAGCACAAAATCTTAATTTGTTTAAGAAGTAAATGCCAGATTCATACACACAGGGAAAACAAATAAATGCTATGAATAAAGACATTGAATCAACATGGGAATCAGAAATGACCTTCACCATCATGTCCTCAAGTGGACACAAGTGTAAGAGGGAGTGCATTTTAAAATATGAAGGGTAATAGAACTGACCCAGGCCTTCTTTATCACTGACTGTGGAGTTATTCACCCTTGAAAGCCTGATGCCACTCAAAGAAGAGTGGAGTCCAAAGGAAGCCTTTTCAGTGTGACAGAGTACAAATACCACATGCAATATGTATATATGTCAGAAGTATTGCCATTCATCCCTGTAACTTGGGACCCCAACACCCGAGATAAGGGAACACCTGATAGAATGCCCGAGAGAATAAATGACTTCAGTTAGAAAATGGAGAAACACTTTGCAAAACTAGTCATTAAATCAAATGCAACAAGAAAGTAGGCATGGCACTGGCTTCCATATTACAGCCTCTCAGGTACTAACAGCTACCGCAGTGACACCGAGGAACCATCTAAGGAAGGGATGGCAGACAACGTAGACTAATTAACTGCTCGGAAGTGCAGATGGAGCCCACTACAAACCCTGGTACCATGGTTGAGTGCTTTCTGCTCTTGCCTTGCCCTTTTCTATAGAAATGAAGGCTGGGAGAGTGGGTGGGGTAAGTAGGCAGCATCTTTGTCTGGTGGCTTACAGGGGTGGTGACGAAGAGAAGCTGGAGAAAAAGTTCCAGCTATTGCTCCCAGACCTCTTAATTTTTTTCTCTCCTGCAAATGAAAAGGAAGACAGCATACTACTAAAAACTAACAGACTGTGTCAAAAACTATAGGTGTCCCCATGAATGGCTCCCACGGCCCAAAGACTAGAGGAATGAAGCACAGATCAAAGCATGTCTATAATTTTTGCTACTCAAGAAGAAAAGCAGAGTTCTTCTTAGAAAAACAAACAAAAACCAAAACAAAAACAAAACACCCAATTAACTGAGCACTATTAGAAGAAAAAGGAAGGAGGGGTGGTATATGATGCTCCTCTCTCAAAGTAACTCTGGTTGTTAGTGAGAGATTGTGTAAACAAAGATTTCCAGCTAATATTATGCAAAGAAGACTAGGTGTATAAAATAATCACTTTGCAACTACTAATTTAGTATTCGTGTAGGCAACAGTAATAGGGGAGGCCGTTAGGTAGAAGGCTGAGCTGAGCTTTAGAATGAAGAAGTTCAGCTGTCACCTCTTGAACCCATAGATTAAGTGCAGAGTCATGATGTGAGGTCGTGAGACACTGTGGACCTCCCCAAGGAGACAACATAAATGAAGCTCACATGCAGCCCAGGAAGTATCCAGCCAAGACATGTGGCAGATCTAGTCAGGTCTCAGAGGGAGCTGTGTGATGGATGAGTCACATAAACCACAGGGAACCGACAGAATCAGAACCTGGCTTCTGCCAAAGGCCAGGGTCATTCCAGTTTTAAATTAAGATTCAAATTTGAACTTTAAAAAAATGCCCATTTTTTTTCTGTATCAACATGTTGTTTGAAACAGAAAAAAGGTGAGAGTAGTTGCATGTAGTGGTGCACACCTATATAATCGCAGCACCTTGGAGGCTGAGGCAGGAGCATTGCCGACTTCAGGATAGTCTGGGATATATGGTAAGACTGTGGAGATATCTATCTATCTATCTATCTATCTATCTATCTATCTATCTATCTATCTATCTATCTATCTATCTATCTAGAGGTGAAGGTGAGATGTCCTTTTGATGGGGTGAATACAAGTGGGGTTTTTGTTGTTGTTTCTGTCTTGAGACTATTTTAAAGGCAGAATTTATTGACTATGTGATGGACATAGTACAGAAAAGCTTTGTGCAACTTACTAGATTTTTGTTTCTTCTGTCTTTACATTGTCAAGCACTTTCCACACTTGACACACCAGCCAGCTATCATTAGAGAATCACAAAGTCAAACACACAGGCTCTGGAATTGATTCCTGTCCTATGGTTTCCTGAGTGATACTGGCTACTTCATCTCTCATTTGTGAAACAGGGCTGAGACAGCCAATCTCCTAGTTTTTGTAAGAATAAATGAGATTTTGAATATATAAAGTTAAAATAGGGTCTGTACAGATCGTGTACATAAAGGGTTAGTAGTATAGTGGCCTTTTGTTGTGGTGTTTCAGCATTTGCTACATTAAGATTACTAAGAAAAGACCATTTCCTTTGAGCATGTTGGGTGCACAGTAGGTTTTAGGTCATGAACCCATCACACATAACTATCAATATAAAAGCTCCATAGCTGTTTTTACTATTATATATAACTCATTAAAACATTTTATATCACATAAACAAATCCTGAATAACTTTTGACACCAAGTGATACCCAACAGAGGAGTAGTAGAAGTGTTCTGTGTCTCTAACACCACTTTGTGGTGTCCATCAGCCACATGTAATGGCCGAGCACCTGAAATGTGGCTACTGTGACCTGGTGTCCATCAGCCACATGTGATGGCCAAGCATCTTATCTAACTGTACTTAATTTAAATATCTACATGTGTCAAGTAGCCATCTTACTAGTCATATGCAATGATTGGAGACAGTTATTTCTTAGGCTCAAAAAGGCTTGCTTATGCCCCAGTGATGTGACCTTGAACATGTCACTTCAGTTTTTTCAAGCTCTTCCAGCAATACACGTCTTTGATTTTGCAGGAGAAGAGGAAGTGCTGTTGTGTTGTATCTTATATGCTCTTTCTTACTAAAGATATTCATCCACAGGGTGGGGCTCAGTGGCAGAGCATGTACTCAGTAGAAGCCATGGGTTGGTTCTGTTGCTAGCACTAAGAGTGATAATGTGTGCCTCTCAGGCAAATAAACCAAGTTCAATTCTTATAAGTTCATATGGAGCTTCTAACCCCAAACTAAAAACAAATACACATTCACAGTTTGCTTTCTTAGCATTTTATTATCTACTTATACACTGATGCTGGATTGAAGCCCAGTCCACCTGTATGCTAAGTGTATGCTATACTACTGAGCTAAGTCTCAGCTTTTGTTTATTCTTTTGAATAGACATTTCTTACCCTTAATTATTTGTATTAGATGGGCTTAGTATTTGTTTAACTCCCTTATTTGATTGTGGGATTTGGGGGAGGGGTAGATATTTTGTGAAACCAGAATTGTGTAAAAGAGAGGGGGGAGATTGAACTTTTGTATGTCTTATCCAATTATGTATAAAGCAGATCTGAAGCAATACTATTTCTAAGCACATTCCAATAAAACACAAAGCTAAGGACACATTAAAATAAATGTGTTTTATTGTACTATTATCCATTCTCCTTACTGAAGGTCTGAAAAGGCAATTATATTAGAAGACAATGCTTGAAAAACAGCTGGGTGGTGGTGGCATATGACTTAATCCCAGCACTCAGGAGGCAGAGGCAGGCTGATCTCTGTGAGTTCGAGGCCAGCCTGAAAGTTCCACAACAGCCAGGGCTACATAGAGAAACTTTGTCTAGCGAAACCTAGTCTCGAAAAACCAAAGGGGGGAAAAGATAACACTTCAGCCTCTTTGTACACTTAGATTGGGGATGTCTATTTTGACAAGTTCTAAAGCTAAAAGTGCTAGAATTTTTTTTTAAAAAAAGAAGCCTTAGTAACTTGATTCTAAATTCTTAATTCTAACATTTTCTTTTTTTTTTGGTTTTTTTTGAGACAGGGTTTCTCTGTGTAGCTTTGCGCCTTTCCTGGAGCTCACTTGGTAGCCCAGGCTGGCCTCGAACTCACAGAGATCCGCCTGGCTCTGCCTCCCGAGTGCTGGGATTAAAGGCGTGCGCCACCAACGCCCGGCAAATTCTAACATTTTCAGTGGCTACACAAATGTCCTCAGTCACTACAGAGATAATCACTGTGGTATACCCAGTGAATTCATAGCAATAGGAGGCTGAAGCAGGTCACTGATTCACTCTGTAACAAAGGGACACAGTTTTCTGTAAAAGAAACGTATCTTGTCAGGACTCTCTGGAACTGACATAATTCCTGCATGACCCCCACCATGTCACCAGAGACCAATTTTTCAATAGGGAGAAAAGTCAATAATTGAGAGCAGAAAACATTGAATAATGAGAAAAGCTTCAAAGTGTGGCTCACCACATCCATCAGGACTGTCACGATTGGAGGATGGACTTCTGTGGGGATGAAGATTTGAATAAAGCTCTAGAGACAAAAACTAATTTCCTAAATGCAAATGTAATTTTAAAAGATGCTAGTAAAATGACTTTCGAAATGCCAACGATACGTGAAAGTAGAGCTGCAGAGGCTGAGATAGTGACAGTTTTCTTAATTTCTCTTATTTAACCATCTCCATCTGTTTTTTTTTTTTTAAAGATTGTTTAGAAAGTGAGCTATGTGCATTAACCCACTAGATGTATAAGTAACAACTCATTAAAGACTCCTATAGTTTGTTTGGTTTGAGGTGATGGTGGCTAATCTAATCTAGAAACAGGGCCCCCTTATCCTGCACTTGGGTAAGAATTGAAACAGTGCAAAGAGGGCTAAAGAAATCGAGGCTCAAAGCAAGAACAGCAAAATACAGGTACATCTAAGGCCAGCAAATCAAACTGCTTCAGAATCATCAAAATTTGATCATTTTTCTTAGACACTATCATCAAACATCTGCTTTTTTTCCAATCAGATGTGAGTTTGGGGCTTTGTACAAATGCACCTGATTGTGACAGAGCACGTTCTGATGTAATCTGAAGAACATTAAAAGAGGGGGAGGCCCAGCTGCACAGGAACAGAGCAAGTGAACCTCCTGTCAGTGCTGGAGTTCCTGCTTCCATCTGTCCCACCCTGCCCCCGCCCGTCCCCACTCCACCCCCACGTCATCAGTCTTTCGTTATCTTATTAACTCTGCTGATTACACTTGTCAGATTTGCCCAATTTCAATGCTACTTAAACAGCTGTGCGTTTTCTCTAGGCAATTATCAGTCACCACACTCAGGTTTCTAAATTAGCTGTTGAAAGGCACTTTAACCTTGAGAAAATAGATACTCATGTATATGTTCCTTGAATAAGAGTTATGACTAAAAAAAGTCACGTGCCTGTAGTTAATAAATACGTTAATTGCAACACTAATTTACAAATTAGTAAAGATGTTTAACAAGGCCTATCACACACCACGTGATTTTTTCTTTATTATACATATTGACACATATGCTTTCTTTCTATATCTGTACATATGCATAATGTAGTAGAACATCACATACTGCCAAAGCCCTACAACATTCTGCCATCAGTTCTCTGCCAGGAGGCTAACATCTTTAAAGGTATTCACAAAGCATCCAGCACTCTGAGGTCACTACTGAGGCAAGCAGACTGCTCACAACAGGCAGGTTCCCCACCCTCAGCTTCTCTGGCTCCTTTCCAAGACAGCATTCTTACTGTGCTGCCTGCCATTCTTTGCTGGTGCTGGAACAGAACTTCGCATGCTGGGCAAGCAAGCGCTCTACCACTGGACTATACAACAGATCATTTTTAATCTTGGCTCTGACATTGATTTTTTTCTTCTTCCTGACACAATATATATGAGAAAAAGAAAAAAATTTCAGGGAGAAGTGGAGGATTTGTGGTTATTCATTAGCTTATAGTCCCCTTCTATCAACTATTAACAGTTAAAATTAAAGGTCTGTAAGCCAGAGCTGTAGCTCAGTGGTTGAATGCACCAGGTCCTGAGTTCAATCCCCAGAGTCACATGTATACACAGAAAATGATAAGAATTAAAAAATTTTAAAAAACCTGTGAGCCAGAAACATACTTCATGTTTCATATATGCCCTTTATAAATAAATTAAAAGATAACCTTTTAGAGTTAGCAAGTTTTGGTATTTGAAAAAGGTTTAATAATAGTTTCCTGTGTGCAAGAACGGTCTGAAGCATGTAAGTTTGAAATGAATGCAACCAGCTCCCTTCCCCAGCATTCCCCTGCTTTCTGTCCCAAGAAAAGAAAAAGGCAATATTTCAACAGTGCAAAATTCTTCATTGTGACAGAAACATTAAAATGATAAATGTTCTGGAAGGCGAAGTACACTTCAAATCCTAACTATTCTTTCAGACCTATGCTGAGTCTAGCAGTCCTCGCCAACATTTGGTGAGGATTATCCTTCTGTTAGACAAAAGCTAGCGTTCCTCAGATAAATCAGGAGTTATTGCCATGAGACTCATAAAACCTTTTCACAACACAGATTTCCAAGGGAATCCTTGACGGTTTTAGGAGCCTGCTCCTTTTACTAAGTAACAAAATACACCCCATGGTGTCTCATGACCCCACTCAGCTGTCCTTTGACCTCTTCAATTGTTGAAGCCTAACGCCAGGGCCCACAGAATTTGCCTCCCATATCAAAAAGGCTAATGTTGCTTCCTCTTAGCACCTGGTGAAACAAAATGCAACAGTTCTCGCTCTCTGCTGCCTCCTCCCCTCCCTCTGACCATTTTCCAGATGTTAAACCAATACTGGGTTTCAGTGTCTTCGTGGTCATCACTAAGGAACAAACAGGGACTACGCTGAAGTGGCAATGACCCTCTTGTTCTCTCTGGCCTCAAAAGGATACAACAGGTCATAAAAGAGGAAAAGAACTTTGGCTTCCCCTGAAAACACCAGGCTATTTAAACACACTGTAGCTTCCAAAGTGGGAGAGAGAGTTTGGGGTATGTTTCTTCTATAAGCCAAGAGTCACCTAAAGCAGTCACCCTAAATTCTCAATTCCTAACAAGTTTATTTTTTTTTTCCATCTCAATTCTTAACAAGTTTTTTTTTTCCCCTGTTGATATTGGAAGAGGGTAAAACAGTATCACTCTTTCCCCCTCTGAATTAAAAACCTTCTAAAAATAAAGCCAGAAACATCTTATTAAACCTCTGTAACACATGTCTTGGAACAGTATCACATGAATTTTAAACATATGTGACCACTAAATACAGGTTGAGTTTTTTCTATATAACCAAGAACCTGGAAGTCTCTTATCAGACAACTGGAAAGAAAATTATAGTCACCAAAGAGGAACCAAAAAGTACATTCTTGGAGGGAGTGAGGGTAAGTATGGTCAAGACATAATAGATACATGGATGAAATTTTCAAAGAATAATAAAAAAAAGGAAAAAAAGATGCAAAAAAAATTGTAAAGAGATTTATTTTTATTTATGTGTATGTGTGTGCATGTCTGAGTGGGGATGCCATGTGTGGGGATGCCATGGGAGGCCTTCAGGGGTCCTTGGATCTCTTGGGGCTGTAGTTTCAGGTAGAGAACCTGATATGAGTGATGGGAAAACTTCAGTGCTCTAGAGAACCAATTAGTGAGTGCTTCTACCTACTGAGCCTTCTCTTTAGCCCTTGAATTCATATTTTTTCCAATTAATGTAGACAGGAAATACAGAGCTAGTTGGGAGAAAAACTTATTCCTGAGTAAGTGTAACTGGGGGAGTTGAGAAGATGGAGAGCAGACAGGCATGCAGGGTGGGTAAGAACAGGACAGGAGTGCACATAAGCACCTGCTTAAAGAACCAAACACAGTAACTTTATTTAAACTGTAAATTAACTTAACGAAACCAATTTGACCAGGGAAAGTTTGAGAAGAGGAATATAATCACACAATACCTTAGTTCATACATTAACATTTTTGAATCATGTTCATGGTTAGCTAGGCAGTCAACATCTCAGGGAGCTTGTTCAAGATCACAATGTTCTTCAGGGTTCTTTGCACCTATAAAAACATAGAATGCATAAAACCACAAGTTATTTCTAAGTGCCCTTTATTCTACAATATAACAATCTACATATCTAAAATTCTACAAAATTACAGAAGTTACCAAAGTCCTACCTAACTCTACCCATTACAAGGGGAAAACATAAATATGCCCTCTCTTCCTAAACCCCTCAGACAACTACCCTCGAATATATACTCAAATGATTCCTGTTTTTCTTAGACCTCTCCCCACCTTCCCTCAGTTCAAGCTGAGCGAGTGTTTTTGACAAGTCATCACAGCAGTAAAAGTCCACAGACTACTTCTATCTTGGAATAGAATTAATGTAAGATAATTTTCTTATTTTGAGGCATTTGGGAATTTTACAATCCCTGATATTTGTCTAAAATTAATTTATTCAAAGAAATATAAAAAGGTCAAATATAACTATACTGAAATATTTTTCTACTTTTTGAAATTCCATAATGATTTCCAGGAAGAAAAATTGCAAGAAGAGAAAGAACTATTTCCTAACTTTCTGAGCAGTGTCTTTCTAGAAGATATTAAATAAATTATAATTACCTACAGTTGATTGAATAGTGTGCCTATTATTCTCTTCGCTAAGTAGATTACGGTAGATATAAACCATTGAATGAAAAATATGATAAATCAGTAAAGCCTTAAATGAATTAAAGCAACTTGTCATTAATTTTTATACATAACTTGAAGTAATTTTTACTGTGTCTAAAAAAAGAAAACTAAAGAGTCTCAGTTTTTTAAGAATGTACTAAGTGCAATATGAATATTTTACAACACTAAAATACTTGAAGTCATGCTAAGTCTTTGTACTTTCTTTTTATGTCATCTTGAAAGAGAGAAAAGAAACATTTCAGATTTGGTAATAAAAATATTTGTCTTAACCTCTCATTATTGGAAGAAGCCTTCTTACAAAAGAATAATGAAAACTACAAGCTCTAGATTTCCAAGCTCACACACGCACAAATAGCATTTTTCAGAATCGGGAGCCTTTCTACCTAATCCAAACCCAAGATTGCCCCATATGGTCAATGAGGTCAAACTGCATTACCGCCAGTGAGAACAGTCTGACTCTGCAGGTATCTTAATGATTTTTAAAAAGGTCAATAATCCAATTCCAATAGCTTTGGAGTCTAAAATTGCTAATTTTTAGCCACGTGCTGCACACTTCACCTGCTAGTAATGACATTTTTGTATTTTCTTCTAATTACACTCAGAGCTAAGACCTTTGGCCCTGGCCACAGACCCCTATTCAGGCTGCACACATTTTCTTAAAGGGCCCGACCTCTGTTGTCGCTCTTACTCTTTCATCTATTATTTACGCCCATGGAGGAGATACTCCACCGTTTGTGCAGCTGAAAGCTTCCAACCATCTCAATTTCTTTGCCTTTCAACCGATGGTCTTTTTCATAGACAAATGCCAAAAAGTTTGACAAATCATTTTTTGTTTTTAGTTACACTGCCCTCTCCTTTCCCATTTTCTACCCCGAGGCAACTTCCTTCCCTCATGTCCCACAGGAGAGACTCTGTATGAGTAAGGATTTATACACTGTGACCATTACCAACAAAACAAGTACAATACAAACCTCCAACGTCTGACAGATCAATAAAAATTATATATTTTCTTCCACCACAGAACCCATTAAATGAAATTGGAGATAATTTAAAATAACTTAAAACCCGCCTCAGCCTTCATTAGGCACAGAACTCTCAGTGCTCCTGGCAGAAGTTCCACAAAGCATTTAGGAAACAGTAAGGATATTTGTTACACGGCCAAAACTTTTCAAGTGTTTTAACATCTACCGGCTGTCAGCTGCTTATAAAAAAGAAAGGGGGAAAGGGAAAAAGAGAAAGTGAACTGAAATGGCTAAGTGTTCAATTTTTAGCTTAATCTTTAAAATGTTTTAAAGGAAAATCTTCATAAACCATCCCTACCATTATTGTTATTTCCCAACACTTCCGTACACACACATATATACGTATGCGGACACACACACTCACACACACTTAGGAAATCAGAAGCATAAAACTGTTACCATGATGCAGATCACTCCCTCAGACCACAACAAGCCACCAAAAGATTCTGAGTTGCAAGATGTTTATAAACCGACACTGGTCCATCCCTGCTCTCGATTCCTTTACTGCTTAGCCTACTCTTGAGTTCTAAGTGTTTCCCTGTTGTCTGTCCTCTGCAGACCTGAAACCTCTTGTCTTTTCTTGTTTTCACCATTTGCTTCACCCAGCAGTTCACTGGAGACCCATCCATCTTGTAATGCCTAGAGTGACAGATGCTCTCCAGAGCAACCACACTGCTGAGTGAACAAAAGATAACATCACCTCCAGGAACTCCAGAGAAATACAACCGCAACCTTAGGACAGGGTCTGACTTGACAGACATCGGACCATAAACGTCTTCTAAGTGAAAAAGAAAACAATTGCCACACACACAACACAATCTGACACAATCAAAGGCAGAAAAGAGTGATCATTTGTGGATTGCCTTTTCACTCTGTAACTCACTCCCCCCAGTGCTTTTATATTGGGGCAATTCACTCGCCAAGAGGCAAAAGACGTTCTTGGAAAGAAAAGCCTTTCTCAAGTGCCTTCTTTTACTGAACAATATTCAAAGTGAAATTCATTGACGTGTGTGTTGCAGGAAACCCAAGGCTTCACTTCAGCCCTTTTCACCTTACCCCTTGTTTGCATAAAGCAATATCTGGACTCAGAAACGCTGACTCTATTACTGCTGTGAAAGGAACACTCGTGCTTTGCAAATTAAAAACACATTAAGTACATCAGAAATTAAAAAGCAACATGTGACACAATGTCAACAGTATGCGTAGCTCAGAATAGAAAAGCTCACCATTCATTAATTAGACAACCTCCAACGTGGGTTTAAAAGACAGTGAACAGGAGAGCATCCTGGGAAGGGTTGCAGACTCTCTTCTGACAAAGGAGAGGTCATGTGAACATCTCCCAGCAACAAACCAATGCCAAGGAAGCTATACATGCAGGAGGTTCTGCTGATCTAGAGTTTGGGGTTTTGTTCTTATTTCAAATCCAATGGGAAATAAGTACACTTCTAACATTTAAATACCAGGAGGGGGAAATTCTGAAGAACAAATAGGCAAAAAAACAACTTGGAGGTTAAATTAAAACACTGTGATCAATGTCAACTATGGAGATTAATAACCCATTTTTATAACAAATACCAAGAGACATAAAGGTAAATCTCTGTTCTAGAGAAGTACATTCTCATTCTCAAAAAAGGACAGAAACAACAAATACAGACGGTTCATCTAAAGACCTCAGAACGTCCAAGGAAAGGCTCACCAACAATATTTCTATGAACTGTGAGCAATGTAAATGATAATATTTGCCTAGGAAATATTTTAATTTTTCTTAAAATTTTTCATATTTAAGCCTTTAAATTATGCTAAAATTGAGATAACTTTGTAGTCTGTAATGACTCCTCTCATATTTCTGTTTCAAAAATCACCATGAAATTTAAAAGATGTTTTATCTGTTGTGTTTAAATTATTTGAGGAATTAAAAAAATTAGTGCCATAAACTAAGACCTCTTTTTTAAACGTTTACATGTCTCCTTTACATCCTTACTTTGGCTTCTTTATAAATACCATAGTACAATTTTTTATAATCTCAGAATTTCTTATTTTATTTTTAAGGCTGGCAAAAAATACACAAAATAATGAAATGAATGTAAACAACTTGGTAAGTCAACAGAAAAAGATTAAATAATTACAGAAAGACTATCATCTTGTAGACGGCTTTGTCTACTATGAACTTGCTCAAAGTAATTCTCCTAAACTACTGAGCCCAAAATAGCATGTCCTTGAGTACTCTCAAACTTGGGCATCAATAGCAAGCGAGATGTGACCTTGAAAGGACAGCACCCCTGCAAAGGGCTCCCAAAAGATCCAATTACACGATCTTCTTCTGAACACAGCAGATCCATGTGCATGCATGGAAAGCACACCCCTATGGAAAGTTCTTAGTGCTTGACTGGTCAAAAACAAAGCAAAGACTTTTCTTTCTTTGAGGGTGGCTTCCAGATCACAGTCAGGGCTAGAAACCCACACAGGGGAAAATCCATCAACACGAAGTCCTGAAAGGGTTTACCCTTCCCCATCTTATTTGCACTTCAAAACCCTGGGAGTCCTCCAGTAAAAGGCCAGGGCTGAACCATTCAATAATAAGCGAGGTGGCCAGCGGTGATTTATCTTCCATTTGGCTTCTGGACAAGAGCTGTAATGTTGTCTAGGACGCTTCCCTTCCCAGACAAGAGCACTCCCCCAAGTCCTCACTGTCTCTTCTGCAGCCTCGGATGTGCAATGCCTTATAAACAACCCACAGGCTTCCTCAACCACATGCAAGAACATGCGCAACTCAGGGTTTGGGCACATTTTCTTGTCAATGGCATCATGAAATGTGAGGCCACAGAGTAACGGAGCACTGCAGACACGAGGGTAAAGGGCAGGATCTCCTTGTTCTAGGTGGGGAAAGCGGAGGGTGTCCCAACTGCAGCCTCTGTCTCACTTGCCTCAACTGTTAGCAGAACTTCTTAAGCTCTTTCCAATTTGTCCCAACACATTTCTTCCCTGGCCATGTTAGTCAGCTTCCAGCAGTATGATATCACTTAAAATCCATGCACTGTAAAATATTTTAACAAATCACAAAAAGTAAAGATTTCATAGGTCACAAACTCCTGGGTCAAAAAGACCTAAAGACAGATAAGAGATTCATTATGACTCAGCTGATTTATGTCCCTTCTTACCAAGCATGTCAACTCACAACCTTCCAGCTCCAGCCAGCGATAATGGTTATGTAAATCAGATTGTCATGTGTTAACTGCAGTGGGATTATTTCTTACAGAGGACATTTTGTCACCAGGTATGACTTACTCATTTCATAATTATGTTCAACGTGCTTCTCAGAAAAGAGAATAGAAGGTATTTATATACTTTTTCTGTCTGTTCATTTTCAAGTTTTATTTAAATGACTTCGATTTTTTAACTGATACTGGTGAGTTCCACTTGAATGTCATATTGACAACATGCCGAGAATATTTTCTGTAGTGACAATGTTCTCACAAATTGAAAACTTTCTATTTATTTAAATTTATTTACCTTTGACAATCATATCCATGTATAGAATGCATTCTGTTATACTCACTCTCTTATCCAGCCCCCATTATTGCTGATTTCTTCCTCTTAGCTAGTACCCTTTCTGTTTGTGTCTATTTAGATATTTTTTTGTTTGTTTATTGGTTTTTGGAGACAAGGTTTCTCTTTGTAGTCCTGGCTGTCCTGGAACTCACTCTATAGACCAGGCTGGCCTCAAACTCAGAGATCCACCACCTGCCTCTGCCTCCTGAATGCTGGGATTTTTTTTTTTAATTTATTTATCTATCTATTTATTTATTTATTTATTCATTCGTTTATTTATTTATCTATTTATTAATTGTTTTCTGAATGCTGGGATTAAAGGCATGTACCACCATTGCCTGGCTTGTGTCTTTTTTTTCTCCTTCATTCTTTTTGAAATTTTTTTTATTTTTATTTTTTGTTGTTTTTTGAGATAGGGTTTTTCTGTGTAGCTTTTGGAGCCTATCCTGGAACTTGCTCTGTAGACCACACTGGCCTTCAACTCAACCATAGCTAAGCCGGGCAGGAGGCAGAGGCAGTGTATCTCTCTGAGTTCGAGGCCAGCCTGGTCTATACAGGACAGGCTCCAAAGCTACACAGAGAAACCTTGTCTTGAAAAACCAAAAAATAAAAAATAAAAAGGCGTGCACCACCACCGCCCGGCGATTTTTTTCATTTATTTTACATCTTCTCCCTCCTCTCCTCTCATTCCCTCCTCCCACCTCCCCTCTGAGCACCCCCCCCCAATCCACCCCTCCTCTGTTTCTGTTCAGAGAGGAGCAGGTCTCCCATGGGTGTCAACAAAGCACAGCACATCAAGTTGAGATTGGACTAAGCTCCTCCCCTCATATTAAGGCTTGGTCAGGCAACCCAGTATGAGGAATAGGCTTCCAAAAGCCTGCCAAAGATTTAGGGATGGGCCCACTCCCATGGCTAGGAGTCCCACAAGTAGACCAAGCCATACAACTGTCTCCCATATGTAGCAGGCCTAGGTCGGTCCAGTGTTGGTGAGGTCCCACAAGCCCAGGTTAGTTGTCTCTGTGGGTTCTCTTGTGATGAACTTGTGTCTTTTTAACTCTTCTTCTCTTGTGCAGGTCTTGTGCAGTTAACCAGATTTGCTGCATGTTGGTGATTTTGTCCACCATGCCTCATCTAGAAGAAAGCCTTTTACAGAATACCTACAAATAGGAGCCTTTCAAGTGTTTTCACTGACTTCACAGAGACTCCAAAGAGAAAATGTGTTTAATTTAAATATAATGCTTTAACAAAAATCTAACCAATAAATAAGGATGTGACTGATTCAATAAATGCAAGTATTTGTCAACTAACGGGAAAGAATAATTTGTCTTGAGGGTTTTAAATTTTAATTTCTATTAAAACTCTATTGCAAACATCTTTTTTATCTCATGAACAAATGTTTTTCATTTCATACCCTTAAATACTAAAAAGTTTAGAAAACTCAATTCTTTTAGGAAATAATTTTATTGTGTGCTACCAGACCAATGATTTTGAGATTTATATTTGAGGTGATATAAACATTCAAACAGCACATATTAAATGAGAAAAAAGAGTAATTAAAAGCCCGAGGCCATGAAATTTCATATCACTGGAAAAAAACCTAGTGTAAGTAATAATATTTAGGAAAGCAAATTTCTTAGCCTACTGTAGAACATAAAGAAACAAATGTTTTCCTCAGAGAATTGACAAAAGTAATTGATCTACCAGACAGGAAACATTCAATCTACATTAAATATTTATTTAGTGCAATAGACTATTTGGTGCTATTTGGACCTCAAAGGAAAAAAAAAAAAAAACATTTCCTGTTTGGCTTAGAAGTGACCAGAGATGAGACAATTCCTCAAATAGTGACGCTACATTTCAAAATTACAAGGCTATGCCAAGGTTGTTGGTGCACACCTGTAGTGCAGCACGTGGGAAACTGGGCAGAAATAGCGCTACAGATGGAAAGCCTGCTGGGCTATACAAGAAAAAGAAAAAAGAGAAAACAAAGCCAAACCTACTCACCAAACAACCAAACACAACCAAAATAAAGACACCCGGAGTCTCGCTTTAAGATACATATCGCTACTTGGAAATGAGCAAAGAAAGAGCTACAAATGAGAACAGTAAGCTCAACCAGGCCTGACTGGGGTTTGTAGTTAGATGCACTGAGCACAGGGAACTTGCTTGTGTCAGGAGTCAGGTCCCAGATTGGACAGACACTTAGCACGCACCTGTCTTCTCTGGAGGGAGGGAATTAGAAGCAACACATTTCCAGACTAAATACAAACTGATGGATTCTGTAGATGACGTGATCTTCTATATGGAATACCCTAAGACTCCACAAAAACTGTTAGAACTAACAAATAGAGTAAAGCTAATAAAAACATCAACATATAAAGTTAGCAGCATCCATATGTGCTAACATTAAACTGCCAATAATAATAAAATTCAACTTCTAAACCCCACAAGGAAAAATTTTAAAATTAAGAATAAATTTAACCAGCAAAGTAAAAAAAAAAAAATCCACTAAAAAATACAACACATTGGTGAATTAAATTGATGTAAAAAAAAGAAAACTAGAAAATTGCTGATTTTTTCAAAGATTACAACAATAGTATTATTAAAATACCCACATTACTAAAAAAAATACCCAACAGATTTAATGCAGTGCAATTAAAATTCCAACAATATTTTTCGCAAAAATAGAAAATGAATCCTAACATTTGTGTGGAGTCACAATAGACACTAACTAGTCAAAAATTTCTTAAACAGTCCTCCACCAAACCAAACAAAACAAACAAAAAACCCTGAAGGAATCAGATCATCAGGTTTCAAAACTGGTTTCAGAACTGTGGTGACCAGACCAGCACAGAACTGGCAGACAAACATCCACACTGACATAAAAATAAACCAATGGAGCAGACTAGAGGACTCAGAAATAAAGTCACATGCTACCAATCGATCCTCCACAAAGATGCTAAGAACTCACAATAAACTGTTGGGAAAATCTGATGTTCAACATGCAATAAAATCACAAACTTATCTCACACAACTGACAAAAGCAATTCAAAATGGTTTTCTAAATTCTGAATATAAGACCTGAAACTTACAAAACTACTTTCTAGCCAGGCATGGTGGCACACCCCTTTAATCTCTGCGCTCAGGTGGGAGAGGCAGGTTGGATGCAGTCTGGTCTACATACCAAGTTCCAGGAAGTTAGGGCTACATAGTGAAAAACAAAACAAACAAAAAATGCTTACTAGGAGACCACACTTGGGAAAATCTTTATGACATGGATCTGGGTTATGATTTTTTTGGTAGGACTCCAAAAGCATAGGCAATTAAAGCAAAAATTGACAAGGGGGATTATGTCATATTATAAAGCTTCTGTACAGCAAATGGAAGGAGAGAGTGAAGACAGCTTAGAGAATGGGAGAAAATATTTCTAAATCACACTTTAATAAGGAGTTAAACCCTAAATATATAAGGAGCTCAAACAACGAAATAAACTGCCCCAAAAATTCAATTTTCAATTCCTACAAAGGCAATATAAAACAATTAGGAGTAAATTTAATCAGGAAAGTGAAAATATATACATTGACAAAAAACAGACAAAGACACTTATAGATGCGTCTTAATAAAAGATGTACAAATGGTCAAAAGTGCATGAATTATCAGCATGACTAACCGCCAGGAAAATGCAAATCAAAACCACCGAAAGAGGTCACCTGTTAAAATGGCTGTCTTCCAAAAGACAGAAGATGACGAGCGCTAGAGGGGACATGAGAAAAGGGAACACTTGCTGTCGCTGGGAACATAAGCTAGTGTGGAAAACAGTATGGCAGTTCCCTAGAAATTTAAAGTCAGAGCATCCATCCTACCCAGCAATCCATGGCTGTTTGGATGGGGATCCCACCACTGTGTTGCTTCCTGAGGTTCCATTACTCAGAGCTCCTCAAATAATTAACTCTTGGGTGTAAGCAACTGTGATCACACTTAGTGTTGTAATTGCTCAAGCTTATAAAGAGGCTGTTAGGCTCTCACTGTGCTTCATGTATAATTTAACCTTACCTTAGGTCTGCAGAAGGAAGACAGTATACACATTGATCTCCAATTTATGATCACTGAACTTACAATTTTTTTCTACTTTACAAAGGTACAAAAGCAATTTCTGTACCAGCAACTGTATTTCAAACTTTTAAATTTTTATCTTTTTTTCAGGATAGCAAGGGGTGATATAATACTCAGTTGTGATACCGAGTAGAGGCAGGGAGGCAATGCTTCCAATTAGCTAACCATCACAGGGTAAACGACACACACTGTATGGCCTACTGCTCTGTTTAGCACAAGGCTTGGTAGGTTATGTGCATTCAATACATATTTAAGTTACAGTGTTTTATTAAGACATGACCCCATGGTAAGTTAAAGAGTTCAGCACTACCTCACTTTCAAGCATTGGGGGACTTACAATGTGTCAATTGTGGATAAACGAGGAAACTATTACATATTCATCGAAAATAAAAGTTAGTATCTGTATTCCCATGTTTGTTACAGCATTGTTCCCAGTAGCTAAGACATGAAATAACCCTAAATGTTCACTAGTGAATAAAAAGATAAAGAAAAATGTCACACACACACACACACACACACACACCCTTTCACTCACTGAAAGGAAATTGGGCTGGGGAGAGATGGCTCAGTTGGGAATGTGCTTGTCACATAAGTATGAGGACTTGAGTTCAGATTCCCAGAGCCATGTAAATGGGCAGCATGGTAACTAGCCTGTAATCCTAGTGCTTGGGAGACAGACAGGGAGGGGATCCCCGGGGCCAGCAAAACAGGCAAGCTAGACTGTCGAAATAGGCAAATTCTAGGTTCAAATGAGAGCTACCACCTCGATAAATCAAGGTGGGTGCAATAGAAGAAGACATACGACATCAGCCTATGGCCTCCAAATGCACACATCACACATATCTGTGTACACACATGTGCATACACATGTTAATACATATACATGGAGATGCATACTACATAATGCATATACATACACAAAATAAAAAAAAGAAGGAAACCATGTCACTGGGACAAGAGATGACTCTGGAGCATATTGTGTCAAGTGAAACAGACACAGAATGATAAATGTTACATCATCTCACTTATATGTAAAATACAAACATGTCAAGTGCCTGGAAGCAGAGTATAAACTAGTGCTTACCAAGTACTGAGCTGGGGGCTGGAAAGATGGCACAGTGGTTAAGCACATGTACTGCTCTTCCAGAGGGCTAGAGTTCAATGCCTAGTCCCCACACTGGACAGCTCACAATGCCTGTAGCTCCAGTTCCAGGAGTTCTCAGGCCTGTCAGGCACCTGCGCACACACCCACACAGATACACATATACATAATTTAAAAAGTAAGTTCCAGGACAGCCAGGGCTACACAGAAACCCTGTCTCAATAAATAAATAAATAAATAAATAAATAAATAAATAAATAAATAAATAATAAATAAATAAATAAATAAAAGAATATATATGTATATGTATGAGAGAAAATTGGCTGCAGGCCTGGGGACTAAGAGATGTTGGTCAAAGGATGCAAAATTTCAGCAAGAAAGATAATAAGTGCAAGATATCTATTGATTATAGTTAGTAATAATGTATTCTATGATTTGAACATGGCTAAAAGCAGATTTTAAGTAAGTCTAAGCAAGGTACAAATAAGCTAATTTGTTTGATCTAGTCATTTCACAATTTATACATATATCAGAACATCAAGTTATACAACACAAATAAGTAAATAAATGTTTTGTTAGTTAAAAAAATAAATTTTTTTAATGAAAAAAATATAGTGCCATAGAGGCAGGGAAGAAACCTCATTCACAACTGGAAAAATAGTATTTGGAGTCATGGTAATGGCAGACATGCTTTAACTACTACTTCTTCTTTTTAAGATTTATTTATTTATTATGTATACAGCATATATGACTACAGGCCAGCACCAGATCTCATTACAGATGGCTGTGAGCCACCATGTGGGTGCTGGGAATTGAACTCAGGACCTCTGGAAGAACAGCCAGTGCTCTTCACCTCTGAACCATCCCCCAGCCCCGCTGTAACTTCTTAAATGATCAAACTTTTAGGTAATTTAAGTGAAAGTTTCTACACAAAGGAGCATATTACATTTCTTAAAGAAAAGTCTAATCACTATAAAGTTGTATATTTCCCAAACAAAATAATAATGCAATTCTAATTAAAGTATCAGTAGAGTTGACAACTTTATTAGAACATCTGTGAGGGAATTAACACTGCCAAAGAAAAGACAGAGAAAACTCTCTTCAAAGACACGTTACAGGAGCTGGAGAGATGATGGCCCAGCCATCGGCAGCACTGGCTGCCCTTACAAAGGACCCAGGTTTGGTTCCCAGTACCCACAAGGCAGCTCACAACCATCTGTAACTTCAGCTCTGGGGACCCATTGGGCATTATACACACATGGTGCACTGACATTCAGGCTGACAAAAATAAAATAAATTTTAAGAAAAAAACAGGTTATGGGAGAGATGAGCCAGTGCCATATTAAACCTGTTGTGAAGAAAGAGCTTTTGGTTTTTAATATCTGTGTTGGTAAAGCTCAATAAGCATGCCTCTCATCCTCCTTTCATATTTCCTTTTGACTTCTTTTTACATATAATAAATTAGTATGCATGTGTGTGTGTGCAGGTGCACATGTATGTGTGTGTGTGTGTGCATACATGTATGCTATCACATATGTGTGGGTATATGCATGTCTCAGAAGGCCTATGAATCTCAGTGGACAACTTCCTGGAGTTGGTTCTCTCTTTCCACTATGTGGGTTCCCATACCAAACACTGGCAGCAGGTGCCTGTCCTCTGGAGCCCTCTTTCCAACCCTTGATGGTTTCTGAAGATTTCCTCCCTTCTGAATTTCCTGTTGTGTTCCTAGTTTTCCTCTGTTTGTAGATGGGTTCTCAATTTCCTCTTCATCCACTGCACAGCAAGAAAGTGATGAAGTCCCACAGAATTCAGTCTGCGGAAGCTATCTTGGAGGGGCTGTACTCATCTACACCTCCTGCTGCATCAGGCCTAACTAATGCAATTATCAAAATACTGAACAAGAGACGATGTGCAATTTCAAAGGCCACACAAGACACTTCAGCAGGTCCTGAAGGACACAAGGAGCTCTGGAAGAGGCCCTCATGGCAGGAGTGGAAACCTCTTCCCTAGTCACTGTCCTCACTTCTGATATCCTCCAGTCACTTCTTGCATAATGTGCAAATTAAATCATGACAATCTTTTGCTAAAAACTTTCCAGATTCTCTGATGCTCTCTGGATAAAGTGTTTCTCCTAACATTGAGCTCAGAAACAATGATCAAGCTTCCAGTATTTACAGTCTTCTTCCTGTGCTACCACCCACTGTCTTTTGTTTTTGTTACTTAAATTTCTTTCATCCTTTAGACCTCAATTCAAGGATGCCTTCTCAGCCACTCAGTCCTTCGCTGAAGGCTCTTGTGGAACCTTGTTCATCTCCTTCCCAATAGTTCACTCATTTCTGAGCCGTATAGTGAAAACATGAACTATACTTAGCTGATTCTCCTAAAGTCACAGCATTGTGCTTGCTTCAGCAGCACATATGCAACCATCACAGCATCTGTTATGATACTCTCCAACACAGTAGGCAGTCAAAATATTTTAAAATATTTTAATCATTTATATATGTGGCTGGCTACACACTGAAAGGTTTATTGGTTACAGCCCAGATAGACTGTATTAGAATTAAAACATTATAACACCAAAGAAAAATTATTGCCTTCATTATGCTGAAATAATTTTTAAATTATTAAGAAACTGTTTTAGCAGGTGGTGGTAGTGCACACCTTTAATCCCAGTGCTTGGGAGGCAGAGGCAAGTGGATCTCTGTGAGTTCGAGGCCAGCCTGGTCTAGTTCTACAGAGCTAGTTCCAGGAGAGCTAGGGCTACACAAAGAAACACTATCTCAAAAAACCAAGGAAGAAAGAAAGAAAGAAAGAAAAGAAAGAAAGAAAGAAAGAAAGAAAGAAAGAAAGAAAGAAAGAAACCATTTTAGACACTGAATTATCCAAGGGGCTGAGATGCAACTCCGTGGTGGAGTAAGACTGGGTTTAAAAGACAAACAGCACAATATCTGTTACTGGATTCCATTTCCTGTCACTAATACAGCATCAATAAAGTATCTCTGTAAATAGAAGCACAGGAAGGGCTTGGCTGGGTCAGAGGACAGTGAGCAGGAGCTCCAGAGAGGGAAGTTGTGAGGACTTCAGCCTTGGCGCCATGTGCTCAGCCCCACATTGGACACTTTTTATAGTACTGGTGATTCTTCTTCTGAGAACTGAATGATCAGCTTCAGGTTTCAAGTTTTAAATTTGTATTTTCAATCCATTTTTAAATGATGTTTTTGTGTGAGGGAGAGAGATATAGAACTAATTCCGTCCTCTGGCTGGTGGATATTCAGTTTTCTTAGTAGCATTTGTTAAATAAACTGCCATTTTCCCCACTATGTTTTTGACAATTTGTGTGTCAAAATATTAGATGGTAATAAGTGGTATGTGCTTATTGTTGGGTCTTTAATTCTGGTCTATTGGTCTGCATATCTGTTTTTGTGCCATTTCTAGACGGTCTTGGTCACTATTGCTCGATGGTATAATTTGAAGTCAGATATTGGGACACCTCCAGAAGTGTCCTTCCTGCTTAAGTTTGCTTAGTTTTCACATGTGAATTTTAGAATTCTTTTTTTCTAATTCTGTGAAGAATGCCATTAAAATTTTGATTGGATCACATTGAATCTGTACATTACTTTTGATAAAATATAGACATTTTCACAATATTAATTCTGTCAATCCAGGAACATGAAAGATCTATCCAACCTCCGGTGCCTTTTAATTTTTACGTCAGTTTCTTAAAGTTTTCGTTGTAAGTCTTTTATCTTCTTGGTTAGGTTTATTCCTAGGTTTTCTTTTTTCTTTTTTTGTTTTTTCTTTTGGTTTTTTGAAACAAGGTTTCTGTGGTAACTGTCCTGGCTGTCGTGGAACTCACTCTGTAGACCAGGCTGGCCTTGAACTCATAGAGATCCAACTGCTTCTGCCTTTGGAGTACTGGGATTAAAAGCGTGAGTCACCACTTCCTGGCTTCTTTTCTTTTCTTTTCTTTTCTTTTTTTAAGTTATAGGATAGGTTTCCTAGTTTCTTGGTTGGCTGTTTGTCACACATAGTGTGTTCATTATGTTACATATCTATTCTGAATTTCATCAGGACTTTTTGTTAGAATTCCTAGCCACTCCCCCAGCTCCATGACTGCACATGCGCTGTCCAGTAGCCAGATAGGATGCCAGTCATCCTAGGGCCTTACTTGATCACATGATCACATAATTTGCACACAGTGCGATGGGAATCTATAAAAGCAGGCTCCACTTACCTCTTTCCTCTCTTCCTGCACAATCTTTCCAGAGGCCTAAGCACCCCCTTCTATTTCCTCCCCTTAATAAACTCTGACAGTGGGTTTTGTTGTACCTCATGGCTTTTCTCACACAGTAAACAGTGCCGCTTAATGAATAACACTTTTATCATGAAGTCATATTGAACCTTGTCAAACTTCTCTTCCATTTATATGGTGTCAATTTGGCATCCTTGGGATGAAACTAACTTGGTTGTGATGTGGGAGCTTCTTAGTGTTCTTAATTTGGTTTGCAAGAATTTATTTCTAGAGGCTCTAAGCAGCAAAAAGACAGAGGGAAGGAGCCAAAACAAAACAAAACAAAACAAAACAAAAACAAAAACAAGGTAAACAGAATCCTCACTCCAATGTGATTTTTCCACTAAAAAAAAAACCCAGGAGAGAGCTAAGAGCACTTGCTCCTTTTGCAGAGGATGGGGTTTGGTTCCTAGCACCCACATGGTGGCTAGCTCACAACTGCCTGCTACACCAGTTCCAGAGGTCTGACAGTTTGTAGTGGAATACTATTTTAACTAGGCAAAGATGTGTTACATTTGTTTATGCTGTGGAATATTACTTTAAGTAAAGGTGTGTTTATGCTGCATTTGTTTAATTATGTAAAGATGTGTTCATTTGCTTCACCTTGCCTGCCTAAGGCACCTGACTGGTCTAATAAAGAGCTGAACAGTCAATAGTGAGGCAGAGAAAGGGTAGGTGGGGCTGGTGGACCGAGAGAATAAACAGGAAGAGAAATCTAGGCTCCAGAGGAATGAGAGAAGATGAAGGAGAAGAGAATGATGGAGAAAGAGAGAGGCATGCCCAGGGCCAGAAGCCAGGCAGCTGCCAGACAGACAGACATGAGAAGCAGTAAAAGTAAGACAGACAGGAGGAAAGAAAGTAAAAAACCTGAGGCAAAAGGTAGATAAAGTTAAAAGAGCTAGCCAGAAACAAGCCTAAGCTAGGCCAAGCATTCATAACTAATAAGAAGTCTCTGTGTCATGATTTGGGAGCTGGTTGGTGGCCCGTAAAGAAAAAGCCTGGTACATGTCTTCTGGTCTCTGTGAGCACCAGGCATGCATTCAGTACACACACATGCAAGCAAAATACTCATACACATAAAGAAAAATTCTTTTTTTTTTTCTTCTTGAGATAGGGTTTCTCTGTAACCACCCTGTCTGTCTGTAACTCACTCTGTAGACCAGGCTGGCCTCGAACTCAGAGATCCACCTGCCTCTGCCTCCCAAGTGCTGGGATTAAAGGCGTGCATGACCACACCAGACAGAAAAATTCTTAAGAAAAAAATTTAACAAGAAATTCTCTTTTATTTGTTTGTTATTTGCTTTTTGAGATAGAACCTTTTTATAGAGTCCAGGCTGGCCTCTAACTCATGATCCTCCTGCCTCAACCTCCCCAGTGCTGGAATTATATATATATATATAATATATAAATTACCATATCTGGCTAAAAGGAAGCTTGGAGTTTTTGTGAATTTACTGGTGATTTTGTGAGGTGGACACAATGTGTGTTTCTCTCCTGCTCATTGTCTCTCACTATTTAAGAAAAAGGTAAGAAGCTACATTCTGCCCCTTCCATCTCCAAACAGCAGAGGAAAAGGAGAAGGAACCAGATGATTTTGAAATAGCCAGAGGGATTCTACAATTCCAACAGCCGGCCTCTTCCCTACTTACTATGAAATGCTTTCCCGTGGTTCATCCAATGTAATGCTGTGTACTGTCTTGGTTTGTGACTGCTGCACCCACACTATCGACAAGACAATCTGTTCTGAGTTGCTGTTCCCAAATCAGAAAAGTCTATAAAACAAGACTTCTGTCTTGCTGTCCCCTCTATTTCAATCTGTCAACTCAATGTATTCAGATCGATCTGTGTTATTAGAGTAGAAGCTGTTCCTATTCCCCGATTTCATGCATTTGTTCACCTAGAAAGTACTGTAAACTAGGAGAGATGAGAAACAGTCTCTAAGCTCACAGAGATCCCAAGCTAGAGGTGAAGGCAGACCCTGCTCAGAGAATACCGAAGCTCTGGAGGAGATAACATCAGAGAAAGGGGACGCTGGGGTGGCTTTAGGAGATAGGGTAGGAATTCATTAAACAGAATTGGGAGGGCCTCACAAGTCAATACAACAGCCTGTCAGGCATGGTATACTTAAGACATAATGAAAGGCAACTGTTGCATGTTGGGTTGATTCCCCAGGTGGGCTGTGGGTCGGTTAAAGAGCCAGAGAAGAAAACTTTAAAGTATGGTGGGGCTAGTCTTGTAAGGATTTTCTATATCAAATTAGGAATCTGAATTTCAACCTAGAAGTAGGAAAAAGCCAGTTTCAAAAACTAAAATTAACAATCAGATTTTTAAAAAATAGAAGATAATTTAACAGTAATGTACAGAGATTAAATATTTCTGCAAGAGCTGGAGAGAGAGTTCACTGGTAGAAAACCCAACCAACTGAACATAAGAAGTTTCTGCAAGAGTGTCGGAAGGGCTGATTTAGGAATTCTTGTAATCAGGGGTGGAGGAATAGAGGAAGAATCTTTTCAGTAGGTAGATAGAAATTCAGGACCCGAGCTCAGGACTCCAGAGCACACAAACCAAACAGGGCCTGAAGACATCAACCACACAGCTAATCCTTGTACTGGTCCAGGTGGTCCAAATATGTTGAACTGTTAAGCAGCAAACCATGAGAAACACTGCAATTTGAAAAGCACACAAAGGAAAGCGAAGCAGATGGGGAAAGAGCAGTGGGAAAGGAACCAGGGCCTAACAAAGGTGAGGAGCACACGTGAATGACCGTGTGCCATGACGTCTGACAAGCGGGGGTGGAAACAGGTTGGTGACTGTAGCAAAGATACGCTGGCAGGAAGGAGTAAGTTATAGGTGGTATGCTTACAGGATGAGGTTCTTAAAGAGAGAAGAGGAAGCGGAGAACAGTGTGGGACAAGACCCAGCAGACACGAGCTGTGGTTCTGCAGAGATGACCTTAACTATAACCTCCTAACTCTATTAGGAAGAGAAACTTAAAGACATTGTTTAGTATTTCCTTTGATTTGCAGGCAAATGTAGAAGCATGAAGGAAAGAAACAGCACACTATGTCTTAAAGATAAGATCCGAACCTGTCAGCACTGCTCGACTCCCAGTGTGAGAGGAGGGAGTGTTAGGAAAGGGCTTAGGAGTTCAGAGTCCATCCTGAACAAAAAACAAAACCCATGTTCTCATTTCAGCTGTGAGTAGATGAGCCCTGGGGTGGTATTCCGGAAGCTGCTCACAAGGAAGCAAAGACTACTCAGAAGCCTATATGGGCACAGTTAGGATAAAGAGGCTGGGGTAGACCTGAGCAATATTTAGGACTTAAACCAAAAGAAGTTGAGGATTGAGAAGCCTTTCTCTCTCTGTGTATTGTGCTGTTTATTTTTTCCATCCCCATGGTTATTGCTTTAATTCACACTAGAGCACTACATCAATTACTCCTTCAACACACACTTCTTCACACTTGTGTCAGGTCCTGAGACACAAACGTGAATAATTGGAAATGATTTCTGTCTCCTAGATCTTAGAGAAACTAGTGACCACTGAATTATGTGGGGAGTCTTATTTCATGGCCAGGACACCTCATTATTGAAGAACTATTATTGTTTCTAGTTTTTAGATGAGAAGACCCAGTTTTAGAAAGTTTAATATTTCCCAAGGATTGATCATACACTTATCCTACTTCAAAGGCATGTTTGACTGCTCAACTATGTTCTCTCTCAGGTAACTA